>NC_083105.1:11622382-11847701 GCF_949774975.1 Lagenorhynchus albirostris | reverse complement strand
TGGTCTCCCCAGGCAAGGACAAGAGGACCGTTTGGAGCCAGGGGGATTGTGGGAAAGCTGGCAAAGGGGCATCCTGAAATACTTTCCAGACACATCTTGCAGGCTTCCTTTTCTCATACTGCAGAGAAAAAGCAATCATCTACCATCTTCCAGAACACGAGGGAGTGGATCAGAGTAGACATTTGTCTAAAGGGGTTACTCTGGTGATAATATGACATCATGGAGAAGAAAACAGGCCCGAAAATGGTCCAACCACAGAGCAATTCAGCCCATTTTTAAGACCCTTCCTCCCTCCCTGCATACAATAGGCACTCAGTGTGCAATCTGGAATCCTGAGCAAAATGCATTTTAAAGCGGAGACCTCTGAGACTGGCCAGCCGACCACTTATTTGTATAGATAATAAAACTAAGAAAATTTTGAATTTTTGACTATTTAAGGGCAACGCATGTGAAAAGGCATTGAGTGAAAAAAGTAACGCTCACCCCGGACTCCGGCTTCCTGGGCCCTATCTAGAGACAACCACTATTACCCGGGTTTCTGCAGCTTTCCGTGCATAGAGCCCAGGCGACACACCCTGTTTCACCCAAAAGGGAGCAACACGTATCCTACTTTGCTTCTAGTTTTATCCACTTACAATGTATCTTGAAGAGTATGGCCTATCGGTACCTATAGGTCAGCCTCATTTTTTCAAGGGCTGCAAGGATTCCCGCTGTACAGCTGTGCCATGATTTATTTGACCCTCTTAATGGACAGTTAGCTTGTTTCCTGTCTTTTTCTATGACGATGCTGCAAAGAATGTCCTCGGACATTTCCTTTTGCACGTTTGAGTTTATCTGCCGGGTGAGTTCCTAGAAATCAGTCAGAAAGACAATGCTTTGACAGATATTGCCAAACTACCTCCTCAAAAGAGAGTTGTTACAACTTAGACTCCCACCAACAGGGCATGAGAGTGCCTAAGAAACTGGGGCATCTTGGAGAAATTAAAATTAAGCTTGGAGAAATTAAAGTGCATGTTTCAGGTATAATTGGTGGACACATAAACTGGTATGATGCCTTTACGGAGCGATACAGCACCTCCTACCAAAATCAAATGTTCCCCCAACCGGAGCCAGAGCCAGAAGCCAGGCCTCCAGACACTAAGTCCAGTGCTCTTTGCATGTAACCCCTTGGCTCTCTCCTAGATCACGGAAACCGTGTTTGAGAACTAAAATCGCAGTGAGTTTGTGTACCTTCTGCCTGGGCCAGGGCCCTGCAACAAGGCTAGTGAGCACAAGCTCATCACCAAGAGCATCCAAAAGCATCAGCAGATGGGACCCGGAAGCACCTGTGTTTTCACCACTCGGGCTTTGTGGTCAATGAGCACTGCACACACACAAGCGCACCATTTTTAGAAGTACAAACAGCACTGCGCTAAAAGCCGGGAAATCCATCTACCCCGCCTCCCGTTTCCTCACCGGACACCCCAGGAGTTAAGTTAAAAACGTACATAGTCACTATATATCAGGCCCTTTATATCCTTTATTTCTTTTAGTTCTTACATCTAACCCTGCAGGAGAAGCACCATGATTCCCATATTACAGATGAGGACACTGAGGCTCAGGGAGGTGACATGACTTGCCTACAGTCATAAAGTGGCAGCGTCGGGAGCTGAACTCTGCCTAGTGCCAAAGCTCACGACCCCACTCTTCCCAGCTCTCAAGAACGGGATTCCATAAGTCACAGGCTCACCGCTTCTCAGGGGGCAGCCGGGGTTCCACGCCATTGTCACCAGAGGGCTTAAGCCCAGGGGCTCAGCACACCAAGGGTTAAAGCCGAGAGGCAGTGACTCTCTGAGGCTGCACAAAGGGAAAATGCACTTCCTGCCCCTGCGGGCAGAGATGCTGTATTATGCTCAGCAAATTAGGACGTTTGTTTAATTAAGAAGACACACAGATTTTGTTATTCTAAATATTTTTGGAACATGATGCTTGGGAGGAAGCTGTCAAGGCACGGATTTTTTTTTTTCTTTTTTCCCTTTGCCTTGGGTTTCTCTTTCTCCCCCTCCAAGAGAAGGGTAGGGCCAGGCTCACAGGAAAACAACAGCCAAGCCCTCCTCTCCTTTTGAAATAAAGATGTCAAGCTGGTAAAGGCTGTCTTAAGTACTTTATGGAAGGATTAGCTGGAAGAGGAAGTGAAGAAAGCACAGCTAGCCTGGCTTCTAGCAATACCCTCCACCAGGCAACACAACAATGCAGCATTTTTGAGTGCGCTTTTCTCCCTTTAAAAAGCCCTCAACAGATCCTTGTTTTGTTTTTTTCTGGAGCAAAAACGGGCAAGAGGCAGGCTGTGATTAACATGCGTCCTTCATCCTGTAAGAGGGAAGTTGTCCCATCTACAACCCCTTAGGTTAAAAAGTTTAAAAATAAAAAATAGGGCTTCCCTGGTGGCGCAGTGGTTGGGGGTCCGCCTGCCGATGCAGGGGAAACGGGTTCGTGCCCCGGTCCGGGAAGATCCCACATACCGCGGAGCGGCTGGGCCCGTGAGCCATGGTCGCTGAGCCTGCGCGTCCGGAGCCTGTGCTCCGCTGCGGGAGAGGCCACAACGGTGAGAGGCCCGCGTACCACAAAAAAATAAATAAATAAAAATAAAAACCAGAAAGCCCTGCCCCTCTCTTTCCTCTACCCTCATATGCCCTTCAGACTAGGAGCCCCACAGAATGCACCTCTTGGGCTGCCCTTCCCCAAACAGAGCCTGCAAATCCCAGCACCTGGATCTGCCCACAGGCACTGCCGGGACTTGCTGAATGTGAAGAGTAGAGCTTTTCAGTGTCACCCTGCAGCCATCTGGGGGCACAGCGGCTCTCAAATTACATGGAGCAATCTCTTGATGTTTTTAATTACCCCTCAATTATCCACTAAATGAGTCCTCACTTTCCCGACACTGAATGCTTGCCTGGTTTGCCAAACCTGCAACGTCCTCCTTCCTGGGGGCGGCTTCCCTCCTCATCCCAGACAGTAGTGGCCCCCTCTCAGAATTCCTCGAGTCCTTTGTCTGCGGCCTGCTTGGGACACTCCTCACAGGCTGCTTTTGTATTTCAGTCACTGGGCCACTATTTCCCCCTGAGGACTGTCAACTGCCCCTGGGCAGAGGCCTCTGGGTTCCCCCACGGATAGGCTGGCTCCCTTCTCCCAATCCCCATGACTCACAGCACCCTTCTAGGGTCTCTGTCATCTCTGCCTCACATTAGAGTCATCTGCAGATTTGTTTCAGCTCTCCCCTAGATGCCCCAGGGCAGGGGCCAGGTCTTGCTCAACCTCACCCCCCTACCACCTGGCAGAGTCCCTGGCACAGAGAAGCCAGTTAAATATTTGCTCAGTTACACATCTGTGTACCCTCCCCCCACCCCTAGCAGCCTTGTACGTAGATTGACTAATATTAATCAAGTGACTGTCTAAATAGGCCTTAAGGCAGCCTCCCTCCCTACCAAAAAGGGAATAAAGCACCCGGTGAGGTTACAGGCTCAGATAGTCAGAAATGGCCACAGTGTTGCAGGAAGGCGCTAAGGCTCTTCCCCTTCGACAGTTACTCGTTACTTTGCGATCCTGTTAAACCCAGGAAAGGGTGCACTGAACCGAGAAGCGACTGGGCCTCTCAGGTGCCCAGCGGAGAGAACCGCCCGTCCCCAGGACCTGGGACTTCCCGGGAACCTTCTCCCCACACCGGCTGGGTGGGGCCGCAGACATCAGCCCCGACGCTCGCCCTGCCCCCGCCTCAAGACAGCCGACAACCTGGTCCAGGAGGGTACCTGGCCTGTTTGAGACACCGGGGTTCTCGGGAGGCATGCGATGGGGGGGATGCAGTCCCGCCCTCGGCGTGGCCCGAGGATAGCATGGGGTGAGGACCCTGCACAGGGACAAATGGGGCGGGGTGGGGGTGGGAGGTAAGTAGAAAACCCCGGATCTGGCCCAAACGGGAACGATGCAATAGCCCAGGCCGGATCCTAGAGGAGCAGGGCCCAGCTCTCCCCGCCCCCGCCCTGCTGGGGCGGCCCGCAGGTGCGCTGGAATCAGGTGCGCGCCGGGCCGCGGACATTGGTGCGGGCCTTCCTCTCCCGGGGAGCAGAAGTCAAAAGTCAACGGATGAGGATCTGTGGGGGAGGAGGGGAGTCTTTCCTGCCTCGAGCCGCGGTCTCCGCCGGGTACCCCTTCCCATGCACCCACCCACACCTCTCCCGGTTCCCCTCCTCCGCCCAGCCGATCGCAGCCGGCCGAATGAGGAAGTCTGGAGCGGAGGGGTGAAACAGCAGAGCGCAATGTCTGCAGCAGGATTCTCCGATTCTGACTCAGGAAGACGCCCTGACAGTTGCCAAACGGTCCCCGCCTACCCGTTACCTCCGTTTCGAAAACGCCCGGCAACTTCCAAAGGAACCCCCGCCCCGAGCCTCCCACCTTACCCTCACCCGTGCGGCTGGGTCCAAGGGACAGAGGCTCCCCAGAAGGGGTTAAAAAGTTTGCCCAACTTGGGCACTGGGCGAGGCGAGGGCGGGGCGCCTGCCCCGACAGCAGGGGGAGGTTGAGGCTCCCGGGTGCCCGGCTGGCGGAGTGCGCCAGCGGGAGGGGGCGGGTGGAACGGAGGGTTTCCGGGGAGCGCTCGGCCCCGAAGCCTTCCTCTGCTCCACGAGGCCTCGCTTCCAACGGCGCCTTCCCGGAGCGTCCGCGCAGAGGTCCCGGAGACCCTCCCGGAGCGAAGGATGCGGTGCCCCGGACCGGCCCCGCAGCTTTCGCGCCCGCCCGCGCCGGTCGCCGGCTGCGCGGAGGCCAAGAACCACACGTCGGCCCGCTTGCCCCAGACACCGCGCGTCCCGTAGCCGCCCGCCTGCTTGGGGCGGGACCCGCCGGTGGGGCTCGCTCACCTGAACCTGGATCTGCCCCGGGGAACAAGCGCTGCTTCTCCCGAGAGGTCTTTCTCGAGCGCTCGGGCGACTACGGGATGGGACGAGCGCCTGAGGCGGGAGCTGCAGCAGGTCAGCCTCGCTCAGCCTTCGGTACCCTGCTCAGGAACCGCGGTGATATGCGCGCCTCACCGCACCCTGCTCTGCTCCTCGCCTCCTTCCCGCCCCGCCCTCTCCGCGCGGGCCCATTCCGAGCGGGGCGCCGGCTGCGGGGCGGAGCCTGGCGGGATGAATCCGCCTCCCGAGTTGTCTCACCCACTCCAGCCCGCTTCTGGTCATGATGGACAGACATATTGACCTGTGGGAAGGCAGCGGGCGGAGCCTATGGGAACAGAGGGGTGGGAATTCATTCTCCCCATTCGCCCCCACCTCCACCCTCTCCACCTTCCCCCGCGCTTCCTAGGCGGGAGCCCCGCCCCCTAGGGCGGGCCCAACAAACAACCATGTTCCAGGAGGAGGATTGACACAGAGAGAGTCCAATCAGGAGGATTAGACTCTCAGCGGCCTCCCGGCCGGGATTTTGGCGCATTGCCTGACCCAGGGCGAGGCCAGGCGGGAGCAGACTGGGGAAGTCCGGGTTTCTGACACCCCGCCCCGCGAGCTGTTTTCCCTGACCCATGTCATTCTACCAGAACAGACATTAAGTACCATATATGGGAAAAGTGCTATTTTACAATTAAGAAGGCCTGTGGGGGCGGACCTGGACTCAGCCCCGGATCCGTTTTGTGCTCCCTAAGTTCGATTTCTGACCCGCTCTTTGGAGTGGGCATGCTGCCGTCTTTCAGCCTCCAGACCTTTGCACGAACGGGTTCCCTGAGCCTGGAGTGCCCTTCCGAGCCTCTCTTTACCTCCACGTGGTTAACTCGCACACTTCCTTTAGGGTATTTGTTGCAAAATGTTTTGGGGGGTTTTTTTAGGTAGGCAAAGCGCATTTTTTTCCCCTGGTTACTGCCCACAACAAGAGGATTAATTTTGTTTTTTTAAGATTTTTTTACATTTTTAATCCATCTGGAATTCATTTGAATTCTGGAGTGGGAAAGAAATCGAATATAATTTTTGTAATAGCCAGCTATCCACACACCACCATCACCTACCGAACTCATATATTCTTGGATCTGTTTCTGAGTTGTATCCAGTGACCTTTCTGTGTGTTCCTGTGCCAGTTCCACAATACTTTAAGGATGGTAGCTTTATAATACATTTTATATCTAAGAGGGCAAATTTCTCATTACTATTTCCTTTTGGAATGTTCTTCCTATCATGACTATTCTCCCAAATGAGCTTCAAAAAAAGTATGATCTAAAGGCAAGAGAAAACTGGAAAAAAGATTTTGCAACTCTGTGACAAAGAATTATTATCAACAATATGTAAAGAGCTCTTCTGCTTCCATAAGAAAAACCCCCAATACTCCAAAATAAAAATAGCCCAAAAAGGAACAGGCTATTAAAAGAGAAGAAATATAAGGCTTCCCTGGTGGCGCAGTGGTTGGGAGTCCGCCTGCCGATGCAGGAGACACGGGTTCGCGCCTCGGTCCGGGAAGATCCCACATGCCGCCGAGCGGCTAGGCCCGTGAGCCATGGCCGCTGAGCCTGCGCGTCCGGAGCCTGTGCTCCGCAACGGGAGAGGCCACAACAGTGAGAGGCCCGCGTACCGCAAAAAAAAAAAAAAAAAAGAGAAGAAATATAAATGGCCCGTAATTATGAAAAAGTTAGTCATCTGAAATACAAACAAAACTACACGGGATGCCATTTTCCACCTATCAAATTAAAAAAATAAATAAATAAAAATGTCCACTGTTAGCCAGGTTTAGAGATACAGGTGGGAAAATAAATTGATCAATTTTCTCTGATAATTAATCATAAAATAATAACTGGAAAAGTGCACCAAGATGGGTTTAAAAGTTCTTTACAACATTGTTTATAGTCATTAAATATTAGAAATAAATGTACAATGTAAAAGGTTGAATAAATTTTAATACATCCACATGTTGAATACTACCCAGAAAGTCATCAAAAATTGTATCTAGATTTGTATTTACTGACTTAAAATATACTAAGTGAGGAAGAGCAAATTATAGAATGCTATGATAGCAGGATTTCATTTATTTTTTCATAATGTTTGTGTGTGTGTTATGTGTGTACATGTATGTATGTCTCAGAGAGAGAACGAGGTTTAAAAGGCATTATATCAAAGTGTAAGTAGGGGTTATGTCTTGGCAGAAGGACTGTGACTGATTTTTTTCTTTTTCTTATCTGTATTTCTAACACATATATCACTTGCATAATTTTTTCAAAACTGGGAGAAAAAGACTCACCCCCACGTCATCTTTATTTTTAATTAATTTATTTTTATTAATTTATTTTTATTAATTTATTTTTGGCTGTGTTGGGTCTTCATTGCTTTGCACCGGCTTTCTCTGGTTGCAGCGAGCAGCAGCTACTCTGTGCTGCAGCGCGTGGGCTTCTCATGCAGTGGCTTCTCTTGTTGCGGAGCACAGGCTCTAGGCGTGTGGGCTTCAGTAGTTGTGGCACGCAGGCTCAGTAGTTGTGGCATGCGGGCTCAGTAGTTGTGGCTCACGGGCTCTATAGCACAGCCTCAGTAGTTGTGATGCACGGGCTTAGTTACCCTGTGGCATGTGAGATCTTCCTGGACGAGGCCTCAAACCCATGTCCCCTGCATTGGCAGGAGGGTTCTTAACCACTGCACCACCAGGGAAGTCCACCCCTACATCATCTTGAATTTATCTCTCATAGTATTTACACACTAGATTTTTTTTTTTTTTTTACACACTAGATTTTAATTGTCCATGTACTTAACTGTTTTCTCTGCTAGGAGCTGCCTGAGGGCAGATAGGAAGTATGACTTATTTGTGGACCCAGAACTGACACAAGGCTTGGCATAAAATGTTCCTTAGTGGATGCTTGAAGAGGAATCAGAGAGCATCTGTTTCCTTATCTGTAAAATGGTTGTAGGGACTTCCCTGGTGGCGCGGTGGTTAAGAATCTGCCTGCCAATGCAGGGGACATGGGTTTGAGCCCTGGTCCCGGAAGATCCCACATGCTACGGAGCAACTAAGCCCATGCACAACCACTGAGCCTGCGCTGTAGAGCCCGCGAGCCACAACTACTGAGCCCGTGTGCCACAATTACTGAAGCCCAAGCGCCTAGAGCCTGTGCTCCACAGCAAGAGAAGCCACCACAATAAGAAGCCCGCGCACCTCAACGAAGAGTAGCCCCCGCTCGCGGCAATTAGAGAAAGCCCGCGTGCAGCAATGAAGACCCAACACAGCCAACGATAAATAAAATAAAAATAAATAAATTTAAATAAATAAAATGGATGTAATCACGGGGGCTTGCCCAGTCCGCAGAACTGTTGGGAGGAACACAGAAGCAGGCTTATAAGTGTTTTATAAACCGCTAACAATGTGTACTTACAACACAACATTATAGAAAATGATCATTTCCATTTTCCTCACCCTCAGTCTCCTACACCACCCTTTCCTGGAAACTGAGGTCACTCAGAAGATAACCTGTCAGATAAACTCTGAATTCTCTCCTCCCCATCTACTAGCCTGGATTCTTCCCTAAAGCAGGAAGCCCTCCTACTTACTGTCCAGCCTAACCCTTCCTCTATCTCCCAGAACCTGCACCCTCAATGGTGTCTACCCTCGTAATATTTTAGAAAAATATTTTATCTCTTTTGTCTGAGTATTAAAATAGTATTACGGTTGGTGTAGAAAAACACCAAAAAGAAGACAAATCAAAACTACCCACAACCTTACCACCACACTGTAGCAACTGTTAACAAATCTTATTTCCTTCAAATCTTTATACACACACATATTTAAAATAAAATTGAGAGATCCACATATATATATGGTCATCTGATTTATTACAAAGGTGCCACTGCAAAATAAATGGGGAAAAGATGGTCTTTTTAATAACTGGTTCTAGGTCAATCACCTATCTGCACATGGAAACATGAATCTTTACCCCTTGTCTCATACTTTTGAGAGAAATAGTTTAGGCTGAATCCAAGACCTAAATGTGAAAACTAAACAATAAAACTTCTAGAAAAAAGTTCTTCATGACCTTGAAGTAGGCAAAAAGATTTTAAGACACAAAAATTATGAATAGGAACCATAGGAAAAATTGTTAACTAGAACTTCATTAAAATTAAGCACTTTCATTCATCAAAAGATACATTTAAGAGAGTGAAAAATCAGACCACAGACTAGGAGAAAATATTTACAGTACATTATATATAACCAAGGGTGTGTATCCAGAATTTATCAAGAACATCTATGTTAAGAAAAAGACAGACAACCCAATTTTTTTTAATGGGCAGACTTGAATGAGTACTACATAAAAAAGATAACTAGCCAGTAAGCAAATGAAAAGGTGCTAAACATCATTAGTTATAAAATGCAAGTTAGGGCTTCCCTGGTGGCGCAGTGGTTGAGAGTCCACCTGCCGATGCAGGGGACACGGGTTCGAGCCCTGGTCGGGGAAGATCCCACATGCCGGGGAGCAACTAAGCCCGTGCGCCACAAGTACTGAGCCTGTGCTCTAGAGCCCATGCTCTGCAACAAGAGAAACCACCGCAATGAGAAGCCCGCGCACTGCTCACCGCAAATAGAGAAAACTCGCGTGCAGCAACGAAGACCCACTGCCGCCAAAAATAAATAAATAAATAAAATTTAAAAGAAGGAAATGTTCATAGCAGCTTAACACAGCCAAAAACTAGGAAGAGAAAAGGCTATCAACAGTACAATGGGGCTTCCCTGGTGGTGCAGTGGTTAAGAATCCACCTGCCAATGCAGGGGACACGGGTTCGAGCCCTGGTCGGGGAAGATCCCACGTGCTGCGGAGCAACTAAGCCTGTGTGCCACAACTACTGAGCTTGCGCTCTAGAGCCCGTGAGCTACAACTACTGAGCCCGAGTGCCATAACTACTGAAGCCCACGCGCCTAGAGCCTGTGCTCTTCAACAAGAGAAGCCACCCAATGAGAAGCCCGCGCACCGCAACGAAGAGTAGCCCCCGCTCGCCGTAACTAGAGAAAAGCCCGCGCGCAGCAACAAAGACACAAGGCAGCCAAAAATAAAATATATAAATAAATTTATTTAAAAAAAAAACGGGCTTCCCTGGTGGCGCAGTGGTTGAGAGTCCGCCTGCCGATGCAGGGGACGCGGGTTCGTGCCCCGGTCCGGGAAGATCCCACATGCCGTGGGGCGGCTGGGCCCATGAGCCATGGCCGCTGAGCCTGCGCGTCCGGAGCCTGTGTTCCGCAACGGGAGAGGCCACAACAGTGAGAGGCCCGCGTACCGCAAAAAAAAAAAAAAAGACAAAGACCTTAACAGAAAAAGATATACAGAGGGCAGATAAGCATATGAAAAGATGCTCCACATCATATGTTGTCAGAGAAATGCAATTTTAAACAACAATGAGCCACCGATACACACCCATTAGAATGGCCAAAATCCAAAACACTAACAACACCAAATGCTGCTGAGGATGTGGAGCAACTGGAACTCTCGTTGATTGCTGGTGGGCATGCAAATCCACTTTGGAAGCCGGTGTGGTGGTTTCTTACAAAACTAAATGTACTCTTACCGTATGATCCAGCAATTGTGCTCCTTGGTGTTTACCCAAAGGAGTTGAAAACTTACATATACCCAAAATCCTGCACACAGATGATTATAGTAGCTTTATTCATAATTGCACAAGCTTGGAAGCAACCAACATGTCCTTCTGTAGGTGAATGGATAAACTGTTGTACATCCAGACAATGAAATATTAGCACTAAAAATAAATGAACTCTGGAGCCATGAAAAGACGTGGAGGAAGTTTAAACACATATTATTAAGTGAAAGATACCAATATGAAAAAAACTGCCTGCTATATGATTCCAACTACATGACATTCTGAAAAAGGCAAAGCTATGAAGAAAATGAAAAGATCAGTGGTTGTCGAGGGGTTGTGGGAAGAGGGAGGGCCAAACAGGGCAGAGCACAGAGGATTTTTAGGGCAGTGAAAATACTCTAATGGGGGATACATTCCTCGTTCTCCCCTCCTTCTCATCAGCAGACTTCTCCAGAAAGCGAGCCTTAAATCGCAGCATCTGCATGAGGTTCCCTGATACCTCACCTTGCTCTCATTCACCTTGGGCCCCTCCCTCTCTCCGAAAACTGCCCGTCCATGGTCCACAAGCCCAATGCCTCACTCAGGTCTTGCCTTCCTGGATGGATTTTGAAGGTGCTCAACATCCCCTCCTCCCAGCACAGACTTTCTAGAAACTCCCCAGAAGGACTGGTCACCTTCCCTTTTCTCTCTTCCATGATTGCTGGAATGCACAGGTTTGCGCTGCATCTGTTTTTTGGGGTTTTTTAATTTTTATTTTATTATTTTTTTGAGGTACGCAGGCCTCTCACCGCTGTGGCCCCTCCCGTCACGGAGCACAGGCTCCGGACGCGCAGGCTCAGCGGCCATGACTCACGGGCCCAGCCGCTCCGCGGCATGTGGGATCTTCCCGGACCGGGGCACGAACCCGTGTCCCCTGCATCGGCAGGTGGACTCTCAACCACTGTGCCACCAGGGAAGCCCCTGCATCTGTTTTTTGAAGGTGGTATTTCTTCCAGTTGGTTGGTACCTGGGTTGTATCTGTCCTTAAATACTTTTAATAGCGCCTCTGCCAGAGGCTGACATTTATTGAGTGATTTACCATGTGACAGGCACGGTGCTAAATGCCTTGTTTAAATATAATCTCATTTAATCCTCGCAAGGATACTGTGAGGTTAGAGATGAATATTATCTCCATTTTACAGATGAGGAAGAGGAGGCTCAGAGAACTTAAGTGACTTGCCAAGTTCACACAGTGGTGGGATCAGAGTTCGGCCCATGTCAGCGCAGCTTCAGAGCATATGTGCTACCTACTATACTGAGGTTCCTACTATTTCCAGCTCTCTTCTCCCCTCTTCTCCTCTGTCCTAGAGCTGGGTTTCTAACCCACTCCCCCACTTTTAAATATTATAGCCATGTGAATGACTTGCAAATCCGTATCTCCAACACCAGCCTCTTCCTGATGTTCAGTCTCCCTTTTTTTTTTTTTTTTTGCGGTACGCGGGCCTCTCACTGTTGCGGCCTCTCCCGTTGTGGAGCACAGGCTCCAGACGCGCAGGCTCAGCGGCCATGGCTCACGGACCCAGCCGCTCCGCGGCATGTGGGATCTTCCCGGACCGGGGCGCGAACCCGTGTCCCCTGCATCGGCAGGCGGACTCTCAACCACTGCGCCACCAGGGAAGCCCCAGTCTCTTTTTTTTAATTTGTTTTTATTGTGGTTAAAATACATACATAACGTAAAATTTACCATCTTAATCAGGTTTAAGTGTACGGTTCTGTGGCATTAAGGACACTCATATTGTTGTGAAACCGTCACCACCATCCTGCTCCAAAACTCTTCTCATCTTGCAAAACTGAAACCCTATACCCAGTAACTAGTAACTCCCCATCCTCCTCTCTTGCTCTGCCCCTACCTCCTGGGAAACCACTATTCTACTTTCTGTCCCTATGAGTTTTTTTTTTTTTTTTTTTTTTTTTTTTTTTTTTTTTGCGGTACGCGGGCCTCTCACTGCTGTGGCCTCTCCCGTTGCGGAGCACAGGCTCCGGACGCGCAGGCTCAGCGGCCATGGCTCACGGGCCCAGCCGCTCCACGGCATGTGGGATCTTCCCGGACCGGGGCGCGAACCCGTGTCCCCTGCATCGGCAGGCGGACTCCCAACCACTGCGCCACCAGGGAAGCCCTGTCCCTATGAGTCTGACTCTAGGTCTGTCACTCCTGGTAAGTGGAATCAACAGTATTTGCCTTTTTGTGACTGGCTTACTTCACATAGCATAATGTCCTCAACTTTCATCCATGTTATAGCATATGTCAGAATTCCTTCTTTTCTAATGCTGAGTAATATTCTATTGCATGTACATCCCATATTTTGCTTATCCTTTTATCCATTGATGGATACTTGGGTAGCTTCCACATTTTAGCTATTGTGACTAATACTGCTATGAACAGGGATGCACAGATATCTCTTCTGTTTTCAGTTCTTTGGTATATGCTCAGAAGTAGAATTGCTGAATCATATGGTAATTCTATTTTTAATTTTTTTAGGAATACCATACTCTTTTTCACAGCAGCTATATATTTCACCTTCCTACCAAGAGTGCACAAGGATTCCAATTTGTCCACATCCTCCCTTCTGCTTATTTTCTGTAATAATAAATTGTTTTTTAAATACTGTCAACAAAGACGATACATACAACAGGAAAATAGGTGAAAAAATTTTTTCTTGGTAGTAGCCGTTTTAATGGGTGTGAGATGGTATCTCATTGTGGTTTTGATTTGCATTTCCCTGATGATTAGCGACGTTGCGCATCTTTTCGTGCGCTTATTGGCCGTTTGTATATCTTCTTTGGAGAAATGTCTATTCAAGTCCTTTGCCCATTTTGGAATCAGACTGTTGGGATTTTTTGTTGATGAATTTTAGGAGTTCTCTGTATACTCTGAATATTAATCCCTTATCAGATATATAATTTGCAAGTATTTCCTCCTAATCTCTGGGTTGCCTTTTTACTCTGTTGATACTGTTTTTTGTTTTGTTTTGTTTTTTTTGGCTGCATTGGATCTTCGTTGTTGCGCGCGGGCTTTCTCCAGTTGTGGAGAGCAGGGGCTACTCTTCTTTGCGGTGTGTGGGCTTCTCATTGCGGTGGCTTGTCTTCTTGTGGAGTGTGCGCTCTAGGCGTGCAGGCTTCAGTAGTTGTGGCGCACGGACTTAGTTGCTCTGCGGCATGTGGGATCTTCCCGGACCAGGACTCGAACCCAAGTTCCCTGCAGTGGCAGGTGGATTCTTAACCACTGCGCCACCAGGGAAGCCCTCTGTTGATAGTGTTTTCTGATGCACAGAATTTTTTTTCATGAAGTTCAATTTGCCTATTTTTTTCTTTTGTTGCATGTGCCCTTCAGTCTTTTTTAATCCACATAATTTTTTATGCTAAGATAATACATCTTGGACTAAACATAGAGTATCTTTGGAAGGATATACAAGAAGTAACACTGGCTGTTCTTAGAAGAACTGGCTGATGGGGAAACAGGAGTAGGAGAATTTTCACTGGAAAAAACCTTTCTCTCTCTTAAATTGAGACTCATATGAATGTATTATCTATTTAAATAAATCAAATTTAAATATAAAAAGATACCTACAAATTAAAATATAGGTATAAAATAATACCTTCTCATTTTTTAAACCTAGAAAACAATTTTAAGCATAAAGAAAAACATCTAAATACCTACAGTTTTATTACCCAAGATTCTTGGTGCATTTCCCTATTGTTCAGTTGTGTAATGATGTGGTCTTGCCAAACCTGTCTGCACACCTGACTCCCAGCTCTGCTCACGTTGCCAGCCTCTCCATGCCAACCAGACCCAAGCCCAGAGGCCTCTCTCGCTCCCCTGTCCTTTCTCCTCCCTGACTCCCTGACTTCACTCCTCACTCCCCTTACCCCCACCTCACCCAGTCTTCCTTTCCTTCTCCCCAGCATCTCCTTGCTCTCGGGCACTTGCCCTCCCCTCCTCCCCTCCAGACCGTGACCTGAGCTTCCCAGCAGGGCTCTCCGCCACTGTCTCTTCCCATTGCCACTGGTATTTTCCACATCCCAAGATTGATGTCCTGGAGCCCAGCTATGAGCATCAGCTCAGCACAGACTTACTGAACTCTTACTATGTGTCAGGCATGGAGCTAAGCACTTGGCACATCCATTGCCTTATTACATCCTCATCTCAGTCTTTTGATGTGGGTACTATTATTCTCCCCCATTTCACAGATGAGGAAACCGAGGCTCAGAGGAGTTAAGTAATTTGTCCAAGATTATACTGGATCGCTCACGTTCTGATAATAACTTTACGATTATTATTGGTTCATTACTCTCAACGACCCAATCATCATGACTTTTTCTCCTCATTTTACAGAGAAGAAAATAAGCACAGAATGTTAAGTAACTTGATCAAGGTTGTTCAGCTAATAGGTGGTGAGGCTGAGATTTGAACCCAGGTGTGCTCACTGCACAAAATCCAAAACCTCTCATTTTGATGCTCTGTCTTCGTAGACTCTGCTCTGGCCCTTAAAGAGCCTAGATTACGTTCTGCCCTTCTCCGGCCAAAAACCTTTGCAGTGCTTTCCTTGTGAAGCCCAAACTCCTCGCCTGGTATCCTGGGCTGCATGCAATTATCTCCAATCTCCTGATAAGACCTGTCACCCTCTGGTCCTCTGCAGGGACTCACCCCGCAAGCAGCAGCAGCTCACTGAACCTGCCCATTCTACGAATTGCCCACTGTCCCCCCACTGCTTTCATACCTTCTCTGGCGATTCTGCCCGCTGGCCCCAACCCATCCGTCCAGACCCCGATCCCCCTCTAGAAAGAGACCCCTCCCTCCTCCTGACATAGAGCATCCTCTGACCACATGTTTCCCCTTCCATCGTGTCCTGTCTTTTGCCTCCTGGGTCACAGTCCAGACTCCAGCACCTACTGTGCCTCAGTATCCTCATTTGGAAAATGGGGATGATGATAACTCCTTACAGAGCTGGGTGGTTGTGAGGATGAAACGACATCATGTATGTCAAACACCCACAGGAGTCAGGGCGGAGTAAGTGCTATCCCCAAGTATTTCCTGGGGGTGGGTTATTTGCCAGACCCTGTGCCAGATGCCGGGATTTGGTGACGGACAAGCTTCAGTCTCTGCTCTGATGCTGGTGCTAACAGAACAGCCTGGTAAGGGCTGCAAAGAATAAGCACTTGAGGGGTGTGTGGGGGCAGAAGGAGGACATCTAGGGGAAGGGGGAGGAGCAGCTTATTCCAGGCAGGAAAACTGAGTGCAAGCCCCAGTGGGGAGAAGACACAGACTGTGCAGGACTCAGCAGCTCGGTGCCTGGGTGGGAAGTGTCAAGGAGGCAGGAGGGGTAGGAGAGGACGAGGACCTGCTGCAGAAACTCGGGTCTCCGGACCAGCAGCGTAGCGGCACCAGCCTCACCTGGGAGCTGGTTAGAAGCCCGGAGTCTCAGGACCCAGCCCAGACCCACGGAATCCAAATCTGCATGTTAACAAGCCCTCCAGGTGGTTTGCATCATCTTTAAGTGGGGCAAACACTGGGCTTAATCAGGTGACCTGCGGTCCTACAGAGGAGCTTCCACTCCAGTGGACGTTGGAATCTCTGGGGAGATTTGCATCCAATCAGTATCCGAGGTGGTGGGTCCTGAGGGTCCTTATTTTATAAATTTGTTATTCATTCAACAAATGATTACTGGGACTTCCCTGGCAGTCCAGTGGTTAAGACTCCAGGCTTCCACTGCAGGGGGCACGGGTTCAATCCCTGGTCAGGGAACTAAGATCCCACATGCTGCACGGCATGGCCAAAAAATAATTAATTAATTAATTAATTAAATAAAATATATCACATCTTAAAAAAAAAAGATTACTGAGCACAGGACCATGCCTTCTCCTTTCCTGGAATAGTACTCAGGGCCTCTCTCTTAGCACACACTCAACAAACATCATGCCAGGAATCTGGTGCATGGGCTCCCAAGCCCAATTTACCTTTTTCTGTCTAGGGTCCACCCTGGTCTCCCTGCCGTCACTCAAAGATGCACACACACTTCTCCCCATTCCTCTTCAGCCTCTGAGTGTGTTGACTCCTTCAGGAGACCTCTCAGATCTTCCTACCTGGTACGGAGGTCCTCTTCCCATAGCACACTGGGCTTGTTTCTGTCATAGCATCCTTGTACTATCAGCCTGCCTGCTTCCGAACAAGGAGCCAGGAGCTTCCTCTGCACAGATCACTGCTTTGTTTGTGCCTGTATCCCCATGACCCGGCACAGTTAAATGTTTGTAAAGTGAATGAACAAATAAATAACCTAATAAAAGTTAAAATAGACACACTACCATATAGGGGGTAGATAACCAAGGAACTACTGTTGGGAACTATATTCAATATCTTATAATAACCTATAACGGAAAAGAATCTAAAAAAAGAATATATATATATATATATATATATATAACTGAATCACTTTGCTGTACACCTGAAACTAACACAACATTGTTAATCAACTATATTTCAATAAAAACTTTTTAAAAAAGAATAGATGTGAAAGCATGACATCAATGTTAGATAATACAATTATTCATTTGTGTTTGTTGCATGGTGTCTTTCCACAGATGGGTGCTGGAGAATAAATAACCATGCCTCTATTTTTCTTAAGAACTTTTTTGAGATATAATTCACATACCTTTCACCCATGTAAAGTGTACAATTCAGTGATTTTGAGTATAGTCATGGAGTTGTGCAACCATGACCACTATTTAATTCCAGAACATTTTCGTCATCACTCCAAAGAAACCCCATATCTATTAGCAGTCAATCCCCATTTCCCCCCAACCTCCTCCCCGTGCCCTAGGCAACCACTAATCTACTGCCTGTCTCTATAGATGTGCCTATTCTGGACAGCTTATGTAAATGGAATCATACAATATATGGTCCTTGGTGTCTGGCTTCTTTCACTTAGCATGAGTGTTCCAGGTTCATTTACGCAGGAACATGTATCGGTACTTCATTCCTTCTATTGCTGAAAGATATTCCGTTGTATGCATACACCACATTTTGCTTATCCACTCATCAGATGACAATAACCAACTTTCATGCAGGTTTACAGCGTTTAGCTTTTGCATCTTCATTCTCATGCTGCCTCGCTTCATCTTGACTTTTACTGTTTGAGGAAGGTTGTGTTTATCCCCATTTTGCAGGTGAGTAAACTGAGGCTAGAATGAGCAATGTTGACTTGCCAGAGATCACAGGCTATTAAACAGCAGAGTCATAATCTGAAGCCCTTTCCTCTGTGCCATTCTGCCTCCCTCCCCAATCCAGTTTATGTCACATCTCCCTTTTCCCTTTATAAATCCACTTTTCATGGTGTCCACAGTGCCCTATGGCTACCGGGCCTTGGATACACAGAGGTTTGGGTGTATGCTCAGGAAGGGTGTTGAGCCTTTATCTGATCTGGATTTATAAGCCAAAGGTCTGCCCTGTTTACAGCCTCAGTGTAGACAGGCCACTTCTGGCTCCGGGATGGGGGCAGCGGAGGGGGAGGGGGTGTTAGCTGAGAGGAGACCAAGTTCTGGGAGTATATTACCCCACCATCTACCCTGTAGGAAGCGGCCTCCCCCACCAGCCCCAGCGCCACCCAGACCTTCCTGTGGCCACTCCGCCTGCCTGCCACGCCCCTTCCTCTCCAGTCACAGAGAACTTTAAACACGCCTCTTGATAGCCCTGGTCACTGTCACACAGTTCTTTGTTTATTTGTCTGGTCCCCCAGACCTGTGAGCGCAGACCTGAAAATCACCTTAATATCACAGCAACTGACATTTAATAGGATCTGGGTCAATGCTAGTGGAATGAATGGGTCTTCCGTGTTTTAGTAATAGTGCCTATCAGGAATTCCCTGGTGGTCAAGAGCTTAGGACTCGGAACTTTCACCGCCATGGCCTTGGTTCAGTCCCTGGTTGGGGTAAGATCCTGCAAGCCGTGTGGCGTGGCCAAAAACAATTAATTAATTAATTTAAAAATAGTGTCTGTCATCTACTGCATGCTGACCACAAGACGTTTTATCCTGACAACAACCCTGGGATGTGGTGTCTAATCTCCTTTTCACAGAAGAAGAATTGGCGAGTCAGAAAGGTAAAGTTTACAAGCCCAAGGTCTCCTAGACTGTAAGAGACAAAGCAGGGATTTAAATCTAGACCCATTTGTCTTCCAATAGGCTGCTCTTTACCACCAGTGGGTCCCTCTTAGGGCAAGGGTGAATGTAGAATCAGGCCTTTGGGAGTAGATGATTTTTTTAAAAAAAAGAATAAGTTTCAACATTGTAAATCAAGTATACTTCAATTAAAAATGAAATAAAATATTCAAGTGATATTTTTAAAATATAAATATAAATAAATAAGTAAAGGACAAGGTTGCCCAAAGCTCCTCAAACTCTACTTACCTATGATCTCTACTATTAGATCCCACTTCAGGTCTCAAGAGAGAAAATCAGCTCAGAAAGGTTAAGTGACAATCCAAAACACACAGCTCAGTGGGAGGACCAGCCCTCAAGGCCAAACCTGCTTGTTTCCAAGGGCAAACTTGCTTCAGCACAGCACAGTTGCTGGGTGTTTATTCCACATTGCATCGCCCAAGTGAAAGTCTCAGTTCCCACTGAGAAGCTTTACAAGGAGATGAATAAATCCAAATACTAGAGAAATTGGAACCCTGATGCATCACTGGTATCGTAAAATGGTACAGTCACTTTGGAAAACAGTGTGGCAGTGCCTCAAAGTCCTAAAATGAAGTTACCACCTGACCTAGAAATTCCACCCCTAGGTATGCACCTAAGAAAAATGAAACGTATGTTCACACAAAAACTTGTACATGAATGTGCATGCATGTTGATAGCAGCATTATTCATAAGAGCCAAGGAAAGGAAGCAACTCAGATGTCCACGGACTGAGAAATGGATAAATAAAATGTGGCATTCCGTAGAACGGGGTGTTATCTGACAATAAAAAAGAATGAGATTCTGGTACGTGTTACAACATGGTTGAACCTTGGGAACGTGATGCTCAGTGAAAGAATCCAGACACAAAGGGTCACATATTGTATGATTCTACTTCTCTGAAATGTCCAGAATAGGCAGATGTATGGAGTCGGAAAGTAGATTAGTGGTTGCCGGGGGCTGAGGGGAGGAGGGAAAGAGGAGTTACTGCTCACGGGGATGGGGTTTCTTCAGGGGATGACGAAAATGTTCTGGAATTAGATAGTGGTGACGGTTGCACAACTCTGTGACTACAGTAAAAACCACTGAATTGTACAGTTTAAAAGGGCGGATTTTATGGTATGTGAATTATATATATAAAGCTGGTATAAAAGGAAAAAGAATAAAAATGATCTCTGCCTTTTGCAGTCCCATGGAAGCAGGTATTTGAAGGTGCCCTGGTCCCACGCCCATGCTGTGACAGAGCATGGCGCCCACTCACTGGGCCCAGCACGGCACCCACCGCCAAGCGTGGCCTCTTTGATTTGGTGTGGGAGTGTCTCTTAGCCTCTCTTCCCTTTGAGGGCGCATCCTTAACATTGGGTCTTCTGTGTGGCAAAGGACTTTACGGTCATAACGTATCCATTCCCAGATGGGGAAGCCATGGTAGGTAGCCACCCAGCCCAGCTGGGTGATGACAGTCAGGTGACGTCATAGGGTGTCAGCGATCTGGAGCCAACGATTTGACCCCCCGTGTGAAGCAGCTGGGATATAAAGGCAGGCACCCTGGATCGGGAACCTGAATGCCTGGATTTGAATCTCAGCTCCACCACCTGCTAGCTGGGTGGTCCGGAGCAGTCTCTTAACCAGCTGGAGCCAACATTTGCTCACCTGAAAGAATGAGGGGGGTGATCCCTAGGTCTGAGGACACTGAGAGGACCCCAGCTATTCAAATTGTAAGTCCACTTAACCCAGCAGCTTCAGTATCCCCTGGGAGCTTGTTAGAAATGCAGAATCTCAGGCCCCACCCCTGACCTGTTGGATCAGAATCTTCATCTAAACATCACGACCAGGGGATTCGGATACATGGTAAAGTTTAAGAAGCACTGGTGAGAATTAAATGAGATTATGCAGGTAAGACCCTGCCACAGTGCCTGGCACGCCATAGGTGCCACACACGTGGATTATGGTGGTTTATTGTTACATAGAAAAGAGGGCTGGACTGGTCCCGACTCTGCCACCTCCTCGCTGTGTGGTCTTAAGCTAGTCACTTGACTGTGCTGGGCCTCAGTGTTTCCATGCCCTGTCTATCTAACAAGATTGTTTGCATGAGGCTCCTCTGATAAACTATGTGGAAAAGTGCTTTACAAACTCGAGAGGGCTAAGCGCGGACATGGTTGTCTCGGCCAAAGTGGAGACAGGGTGACTTGCTAGATTCTGGAGATAAGAGAGGGTTTGGAGCACGGCTGAGGCAGCCAGGGCCAAAGACCCTGGCAAGCAGAGAAGACCGATTGAGGAAGCGCTGCTCTTGCCCAAGAGAAGCCTCTGTACCTCAAAGACATGTAACCAAAGGAAATGGAGACAAAACCACAAAGTGCTTGGGCAAGACAGGGAGATGCCATCAAAGGCACGTGAGGTGGAGGCTCACAGCTGGTGCCTCCTGGTAAACAGGTGGCAAAGTTTTCGCGCTGCTAGAAGCACCCGTGCGGGGGGCAGGTGCTGTGAATGGCAGTGTCTGGTTTTAAGGTGGTCTCCAGGGGGCTGGAAATTCCCTCCTTGCTTGTAGTCCCTCCATCGGTGGCTTCCCATGGCCTTTAAGAGGACAGTAACAGGTGATGTTTATACGTGCCGGGCACTTCCTGAGAACGTTTCTTATGTTCCCTCCTGTGATCCTCGCAACAGCGCTACGAGGTAGGTCTCTTTACATTCCGCACGTTACAAATGAGCCCACTGAAGCCCAGCGAGATTGAGTAACTTGCTCAGTTTCACAGAGCTAATAGTGATGGAGCCAGACTTCCAGCCCAGGATGCCTCACTCCAGGGGCCCAGTTCTTAGCAACCCTTCTCCTGCCCTTTTTTTTTTTGCGGTACGCGGGCCTGTCACTGCTGCGGCCTCTCCCGTCGCGGAGCAGAGGCTCTGGACGCGCAGGCCCAGCCGCCCCGTGGCATGTGGGATCCTCCCGGACCAGGGCACGAACCCACGTCCCCTGCATCGGCAGGCGGACTCCCAACCACTGTGCCACCAGGGAAGCCCCTCCTGACCTTTTTTAAACTGACTTTATTTTAAAAAATTAAAAATACATTTATTTATTTATTTATGGCTGCGTTGGGTCTTCGTTGCTATGCACGGGCTTTCTCTAGTTGCAGTGAGCAGGGGCTACTCTTCCTTGCGGTCTGTGGGCTTCTCATTGTGGGCTTCTCCTGTTGCGGAGCACGGGCTCTAGGTATGTGGGCTTCAGTAGTTGTGGCATGCCGGCTCAGTAGTTGTGGCGCACGGGCTTAGTTCCTCCAGGGCATGTGGGATCTTCCTGGACCAGGGCTCGAACCCATGTCCCCTGAATTGGCAGGTGGATTCTTAACCACTGCGCCACCAGGGAAGTCCCGACTTTATTTTTTAGAGCATGATTAAGTTCACAGAAAAATTGAGGGGAAGGTACAGAGATTTCCCGTATACCCTTTGCCTCCATATATGCATAGCCTCCCCGTTATCAATGTCCCCCACCAGAGTGGCTGAGACATTGTGGTTTACAAGAAACATGTATTTGGTCATTCAGATAACCAAAATATATTTTTCATATATATATTTGGCCTTCATCCACAGTTCTTGGCTCACAGATCTTAGAACCCTTGGAATTTCCTAAGTGAAGAGAGCAAAAAGGGTGTCTTTTGTCATGACTTTCGGACCCCGCTTAAGGATGGGACTGGTTGTCCGGGGAGCCATCCTTGTGTCAGGGTTGGAACTTTCTCTCCCAGCCCCCTGACCTCCAGGGAGGGGAGAGGGGCTGGAGGTTGAATCAGGCCACCAATGGCCAGTGAGTTAATCAAGCAAGCCTTTGTAATGAAGCCTCCATAAAAACCCAAAACGGACAGGGTTCAGAGAGCTTCCAGGCTGGGAGACACGTGGACGGTGGTGCACTCAGAGAAAGCATGGGAGTTACGCCCCCTCTCCCCATATCCAGCCCTATGCAGCTCTTCCATCTGGCCGTTCCTGACTTACATCCTTTCCTAACAAATCAGTGGTCTAGTGAGTAAATGGGTTTCCTGAGTTCAAAATTAATTGAAGCCAGTGAGGAAGTCATTGGAACCTCCGAGCAGTTGGTCAGAAGCACAGGGGACAACCTGGAGTTGTGGTTGGCATCTAAAGTGGGAGAAGGGAATGGTCTTGTAAGACGGAGCCCTTAACCTGTGGGATGTGACACCATCTTCAGGTAAATAGTGCCAGAATTGAGTTGAACTGTAGGGCACCCAGCTGGTATCCAGAGCAGTGCTTCTTGGTGTGGGGACACACACACACACACACACACACACACACACACACACACACAGAGGAATTGATAACTAGAACCCTTTTTGGTGGTACATTTGTTACAACTGATGAACCCACACTGATACGTCATAATCACCAAATCCACAGTTCGCATCAGGGTTTCCTCTTGGTGGTGTACTTTCTGTGGATTTAGGCAAACGTAGGATGACATGGATCCTTCATTATAGTATCATATAGTTTTTTCACTGCCCTAAAAATCCCCTGTGCTCCACCAATTCATCCCTCTCCCCCACACTTTCCCCAAATCCTGGCAACCACTGATCTTTTTACTGTACCCATAGTTTGCTTTTCCCAGAATGTCATATAGCTGGAATCATACAGAACGTAGCCTTTTCAGATTGGCTTCTTTCGCTTAGTGATAATTCATTTAAGGTTCCTCCATGACTGTTCATGGCTTGATAGCTCTTTTTTTTTTTTTAGTGCTGAATAATATTCCATTGCCTGGAGGTACCACAGTTTATTTATCTGTTCACCTACTGAAGAACATTGTGGTTGCTTCCAAGTGTTGGCAATTATGAATAAAGCTGCTGTGAACATCCAGGTTTTTCTGTGACCATAATTTTCACTTCTACTGCTTTTTAGTCTGGAGATGGAGGCAGTGGGTAGAGGCTGGCCTGAGAGTCCTCAACAGAGGGATCAGGCTGGGTATGGTCTTCTAGGACCTTCATCATCATCATCATCATGCCGGCGTAATAAGAACTATGAATCCAGCAGTCCTGCTGTTAGCATCGGTCCAGCATGGAGGTCCCAGGACCCAGGGTCACTGAGCAATTCCAGGTGTGCTGCCTAACTCATTACGTTCCCATAGCAACCCTGCATGTAGCAAATCCTACATGCCAGATGCTACAGCAGGCATTTTACCCAAGGCTGTTTTTAGAGTTTTTGTTTTTTACCCCCAACCCACTAGAAGAAATATATTTCGTAATACAAATACTCTTACATAAATGAAACAGGTACCCCCCAGTACTCTGATATTTTCTAATCTCTTTCAGTTTTGAAAGTACCAGTCATGACATTACCTTCATGGCACGTCAACGGAATCCTGCTGCAGAATTTGGCAAGTTACTGAAATGTTGTTGTGAGTAGTAAGTGAGATAAGGTATGGGAACAGTTTAACACAGGACCTGGTTCACGGTTAGGGATGAAGAAATGGTCCCTATGTCAGCAAGATGGGTGTTATCACCCTACAGATAGGGTAGAAAATGAGGCTTAAGGAGATTAAGTGGCTCCTAAGGTCACATAGACAAGGGCCAAAACCAGGACTGAGCTGAGAATCAGGCTCTTTCCAGCAGTTCCACGCTGCCTTCCTAGAGAAGTTTAACTTGTTTGGTGTGGCTTCCAAAGGTTGTGCTACTGGTTACAGCTCAGTCACTTGGGTCGAGACCAAGTTCACTTCTCCTGGAGAAGATAAGAAGCTGCCCCTACTCTCTCCTGGGTCTGTGACTGTCTTCTCTCCCCCTACTCCATTGTCCAGTTTAATTCAATGTCTATTTGCTGGGCACTGACTGGACACATGGCCATTCCCTCTCTCAGCCTGGAACACTACTGATGCTGCCCTCCCTACCTCATTCAGGTCGCCCCTAAAATGTCACCTCCATACAACCATCTTTACACCCCTAATCTGAATGAGAACCAACACCCCCTGTCCAGGGCAGCCCCTTTCTCCTGCTTTAGCTTTCTTCATGAGTGTGTTTCAGCCTGACAAATGATACACTGCCTTGGTTTATCCATTAACACTTATCTTCACTAAAACATAAACTCCAGGAGAGCAGGAACTTATAGGGCTGGTTCTCTGCTCTATTCTCAGTGCTTAGAACAGTGGCTGGCACAGAGGAGGTGCTCAATAAATGTTTGTTGAATCAATCAATGACACTGGGCCCAGACTGTGGCACTGGGCTAGTGAACCAGTGGGGACCATGGCGAGCCATTCTGGTGGACATTCTAAGTACAAACCAATGCCCTCGGATCACAGAGGAAGCAGAGATCAATGTGACTGTGGGTCAAGGAGGAGGAGGCCTCTGAGTGATCCCTGAAGCTGGGTGGAACGGCAAAGATGGAGCTGTAAGTAGAGAGAGAGCATCCCATGTGGAGGGAGAGGCAAGGGCAAAGATGCAGGGGCAGAAAGGTGGATCGGGCACACAGAACAATCCACGGGCTGTAGCTTTGTGTTCAGGTTTGATGGGCAGGTGGGAAGATGGCTAGGGTGGGTTTCAGAGGGCTTTGAATGCCAGGCTAAGAAGTTTGGAGTTTATAAGTCTCTGGTAGTGTCTTAAGATGATCTATTCATCTATTATCTATTATCTATATCTAAAGGCATATCGATTTCTAACTATCTGCACACACATATGTGGAATACATATACACAAATACCATGGGAGCCTAATAACATAAATTTTAAAAATGTATATATTTAAAATAAAATTAAATATAAAATTAAAATTATACATACAAAAATTACACATACACACATGTATGGTTTTGTTTGTTTGTTTTGCGGTACGCGGGCCTCTCACTGCTGTGGCCTCTCCCGTTGTGGACCACAGGCTCCGGACGCACAGCCTCAGCGGCCATGGCTCACGGGCCCAGCTGCTCCGCGGCATGTGGGATCTTCCCGGACCGGGGCACGAACCCGTGTCCCCTGCATCGGCAGGCGGACTCTCAACCACTGCGCCACCAGCGAAGCCCCTATATTTTTAATTTATATTTTATTTTTACTAAATATGTGTATATATGTTTTGATAAGCTTCCAAGGTTCACAGTTTGGGCATACAAGGTTTTACAATAAAAATCTCCCTCCCACTCCTGCCCTTCCCTAATGTTACTGTGTTTTTATTTATTTTCTAGTTATTTTATTTTTGGCTGCGTTGTATCTCCGGTGCTGCACGCGGTCTTTCTCTAGTTGCTGCGAGCGGGGGCTACTCTTCGTTGCGGTGCGCGGGCTTCTCATTGCAGTGGCTTCTCTTGTTGCGGAGCACGGGCTCTAGGCACGCGAGCTTCAGTAGTTATGGCACACGGGCTCAATAGTTGTGGCGCACGGGCTTAGTTGCTCTGCGGCATGTGGGATCTTCTGGGACCAGGGCTCCAACCCGTGTCCCTTGCATTGGCAGGAGGATTCTTAACCACTGCACCACCAGGGAAGTCCTGTTACTGTGTTTCGTGTCTTGCCCCAGCAGATTCACATTTACAGCGAGGCCGCACTTGCGGAAAGGCTGTAAACCGGGTGCAGGCGGTTGGCACTTCTCACCCACAAACGCAGCCGGGCCTGTTTCACCGGGCGCGGTGGTCCTTCCACCCCTCCTGCCCGGAAGTCCTGCGCGCTCCACCCTCTGCCAGGTGGATTGATTGAGCCTGCCCACTTCTGTCTCATGAACCAATGAGCACATTTATGTAAATTAGATCAATTCTCCGCCCCGCCCCGCCCCACCCCCACGACAACCAATGGTTGCTGAGGTGCAACAGGTCCGCCAGCTTCCCGTTCTGACCGAGCTAGGAGTAGTCTGTAAAATTTCTGCCAAGGGTAAAAAGAGTTTAGAAACTTCAGGAGCTGGAGAAATGAGGACTGGGGCATAAATGGAATGCCGAGGTGAGACTGACGGCATTGAATCACAGAAACTGAGGCTTGAAGGGTTGCTAGAGGTCATTTCGTCTGACCTCTGGACTGACTCCCTCCCTCCGCGTGACTCCTGACAGGTGCTCACACGGTCCGGTGAAATCACTACCCGCAGACGTGAAAAAAGGACGCGGCTTCATCAGAAGGAGCAGGTCCCAGATCTGGGAGTGGGTGTGGGGGAAAGCCCCGCAGAGGGTCAGAAGCAGGCTCAAATCCTGCCGCTATTATTTCTTAGCTGTGTGACTGGGCACTCCGCCTCAGCTCCCTACGCCTCAGTTTCCTCACCTGGAAGTTGGGATTAATAACACTACCCTCCTGGCATTGATGTGAGGATCAATGGGCTAGTCAAATGGAAAACGCAAGGGGTTTCCATCTCTGCAAGTCATAGTGCTTGATGATTTTAAAAGTATCACTGGGAGGGCTTCCCTGGTGACGCAGTGGTTGAGAGTCTGCCTGCCCATGCAGGAGACACGGGTTTGTGCCCCAGTCCGGGAAGATCCCACATGCCGCGGAGCGGCTGGGCCCGTGAGCCATAGCCGCTGAGCCTGTGCGTCCGGAGCCTGTGCTCCACCACAGGAGAGGCCACAGCAGTGAGAGGCCCGCGTGTATCACAGTGAGGTTAGACCCACCAGGGTTTAAATTCTGGTTTCCCCAGTTATTTGTGATACCCGCCTCAGGAAAGTCACCTTTGCCACTCTGACTCTCGCTTTATTCAATTCTAAAGTCAAAAAGTCTAAGGGCTGTTTCAGGATTAAATGCGTTAAGGTTTAATAAGGCCCTTGGCACAGGGCCAAGGCACGTGTGGTGGCTAGAAACAAACATGGGACCTCCCGGACCCTCAGTTTCCTCATCTGTCTTCGGGATACAACCAGAATGTCTTCCCCATATGCCTCAAAGGATTGTTATGAGGCCTAAATATCTTGTGACACAGTTTAAAAACATTACACCAATGTTAATTAGTGATAATGCAAGGCAGCCAGCACATTGGGAAAAAGCATGATGTTGGCCCTGGCTCTGGCTTTTATTCTCTGTGCGACCTTGGACAAGTGATTTCCCCTGTCAAAGGGTCAGTTTCCTCTTCTGCAATATACCACCTTTATAGGGCCATTGTGGACATTGGTAAAATGGTGTATGGAAAATGCCTGCTATACACCCAGTACACAACAAATTTTAATAAACGGTCTCTAATATTACTAGCAAGATTTTCTTTAAATTTCCCTGGATTCTGTTTCTGGAACTGAGGGACTGAGAGACAGGATTGAAAACACAACTTGCTTCTCATTGTACATCCTTCTGTATCTTTTGATTTATATTATGGGAATGTATTATTTTTTAAAAATAAATAAAATTTAAATTTAAAATGGAAATATAATGCATTGTGTCTGTAATAAATAATAACAATCAAAATGTAATAATTTAAAGCTAAATTTTAATCTCATGGGTAGAGGCCTTCTCTGCAGTAAGAAGATCCCCAAATGCAAAGTATAACCTGGTACCCACACAGGCCAGAATGTACCATGGAACAGCAGAGTCATGTTTTTTTCTAAGATCACAGGGAAAATTGCCAAATCCAACAAAGGGTCACCTCTGAAGGGACTGACCATCCGTTGGTGTAAACATTCTCAAAGCCACTTGAAGTCATGCTCTATGGAAGGAAATGACCTCGATCTGGAAGCCCTCTGGATAGATTTTCCTTGGCATCAGGGGTATTCAGGACTCTGGGTGACTCACTCCTCCCTGCGGGGCTTTTCCTCCAACCTGGATAAGGTTGAACACCTCATCTGGGAGCAATAGCTCTCCCCAGACCCTAATGCCTTACATGAATATCGGCTAGCTCTGGGCCACCCAGCCAATCCACACCCAGACTTCTCCAATGTCCTACGAAGCCTCTGGCCTTGGACAGCCTTCCTGCTTCCTCCCCTGGGGCCACCACTGCTCTACACTGGAGGCGCCCATTCAGCTGAGAAAGGAGGGCAGTTAGAACCTCAAGGCCCAAGCCCACAGGGCAGAAACCCCTGTGTCTACTGTCACATCTTTGCTGTGTGTGGCAGTGACCTGGCAGTTCAGGTTCTGCTTCACAAATGATCAAGGCAGACAGGAGAGAGCCTGACATCTGGGGCCTCGGCTTTAACTGCCGTTAACTACCGTAACCCGAAAGTGACACATGTCACTTTCACACATCTCCTTGGCCAGAACTAGTCACAGGCCCTGCCCAAGTGAAAGGGTGCAGGCCAGTGCTGGGGAGTGAGTGGAGTATCTGGGGGACATTGCTGTGTCTGCCTGCTCAGCCTTTTAGCCAATATTAATTGACTCTAAAATCAGAGGACATAAGAATGCGAGAGATCTTGGGACTCATCTCATCCAAAAGCAAATCGGAACCCTGTGAGGTTTTTGTCCAAAATGCAGAGTCCTCGGTCCTACCCCAGGCCTGCTGAATCAGAACAGTCTAGGATGGGGCCAGGGATCTACATTTTTATTATTATTTTATTTTTTATTTTTTGGCCACATGACCTGCAGGGGCTTGGGGGATCTCAGTTCCTCGACCAGGGATAGAACCCGGGCCACAGCAGTGAAAGCCTAAATCCTAACCACTAGGCCACCAGGGAACTCCCTGGAATCTACATTTTTAAAAGCTCACCAGGAGGGACTTCCCTGGTGGCGCAGTGGTTAAGAATCCGCCTGCCAATGCAGGAGACACGGGTTCGAGCCCTGGTCCGGGAAGATCCCACATGCCACGGAGCAACTAAGCCCGTGCGCCACAACTACTGAGTCTGTGCTCTAGAGCCCGGGCTCCGCAATAAGAGAAGCCACCGCGATGAGAAGCCCGCGCGCTGCAACGAAGAGTAGCCCCCGCTCTCCGCAACTAGAGAAAAGCCCGCGCGCAGCAATGAAGACCCAACACAGCCAAATATAAATAAATTAATTAATTAATTAAAAAAAAAGCTCACCAGGAGATTCCAGCAGCAGTCAGGCTGGGGACCCAATGATGGGGTCAAACCCCCTTTTATAGATGAGGAAACTGAGGCTGGGAAGGACAGTGACTTTCTCCAAGCCACACAGGGATAAGTGATCAAGCTTAGACCAGAAACTAGGCTTCCTGACCATGGCTCTTAACACCTGTATTCGTCACCTGTAGTCTCTGCCCGCCCTGTTTCTGATAATAGCACTTCAGTTCTCTTTTGGGGAGACACGGGTCATGGTTCAAGTTTCCAGGGTTCAGGTGGGGCTGAACCACCCAAGTCTGGAGTGGGTACATGACATGGAACTAACCAATCAGAATCCCAGGATATGTTCTGAGATGGTCTGAGATTAAGTTCAGAAAGTGGGAGGCAGCCCCAGGATGTTTGCTGGAACTATTTAAAGAAAGAAACTCTCTTTCCACTGAGGTTGCTCACTGGTTTGCTGTGAGCCTGGAGCAGCTCACTGTCTTTGCCATCATGTAGAGACAGCCTGCCTGGAAATAAGCCCTGAACGGAGGGAAGCAGAGCTAAGAGATAGAGAAGGGTCCTGAGAGCCTCATCAGACGCTTGCATCCAGCTCTACCTGGACTCTTCCCTGTGTGAGCCAGTAGATTCCCTTTCAGTTCCCTGAGGTTGGGGCTCTGCCCGTGCAACTACAAATGGCTGGGGACAGAGCTCTGGGGTTCAGAAGCACCCCATCCAGTTAAAGAGGGAGGTGTCAAGTGTGAGGCCCTGCCCCTGTCCCTCACAAACTGGAACACGGGACCAACACACAGGCAACAAGGGTGCCTAAGACAGTGGGGTGACTAGATCAGCATCACAGACATCCAGGGTCTCATCTGATCTCCTCTCCAGGAGTGAAGCAGGGGAAGTATAATCATCTCTAAACGATGAGAAAACTGAAGCTCAGAGAGATGAGGTCGCTTGCCCAAGGTCACACAAGAAGTGGCAGAGCTGAGGCTTAGGTGTTTCAACTCTCAGCTGGAGGGCTTGGCGCTCCACTGGGCTCTGCTCTACCTGTAATTACAGCCAGACACTGTTGTGAGCGCTTGCCATGTTTTGCTCATGTGGTCCATACCATAAGATACTGGCGGGTATGGACTTCCCTGGTGGCGCAGTGGTTAAGAATCCGCCTGCCAATGCAGGGGACACAGGTTCGAGCCCTGGTCCGGGAAGATCCCACATACTGCAGAGCAACTAAGCCCGTGCACCACAACTGCTGAGCCCACGTGCCGCAACTACTGAAGCCCACGTGCCTAAAGCCCGTGCTCCGCAACAAGAGAAGCCACTGCAGGGAGAAGCCCAGGCACCGCAACGAAGAGTAGCCCCTGCTCGCCACAACAAGGGAAAGCCCACGTGCAGCAACGAAGACCCAACGCAGCCAAAAATTAATTAATTAATACATAATAAATAAATAAATAATATCAATCTCATTATTATTAAAAAAAAAAGATACTGGTGGGTATGATGCCGGCGATGATGATGACACCATCACACAGTTGAACAAATAAGGGAAGTCGGGAACTTAGTCAAGGTCACAAAGCCAGGCAGCATCAAGGTTGGATTGTGGCCCAGGGAGTCCGGCTTCTGAGCTCTCTGTGGCTGGAAGTTCACGCACACTCCTTGGTCCACCACATCTAGGCAGATGGCTCCCCAGCTTCTTGTCACCTTCATGAGAATGGCTGATTAGAAACCAATCTGGGGAGGTGGGAGTGGGGGAGGATGGACAAGGGCATCTTCTCTGATCACATTGACTTCCCTGAAACGGCCCCTGGCCAGACTCACTACTGGAAGGCCACAGACAAGCCCCATGGGGATTCTGCTAAGAGGCAGGAAGTGTGGGGTTAAGAGTGGGCTCCGGACTCCTATGCATTCAAAAGAATTGAAAGCAGGGTCTCAAAGAGACATTTGTACATCGACATCTATAACAGCATTATTCACAGTAGTCAAAAGGTGGAAGCAACCCAGTATCCATTAACAGATGACTGGATAAATAAAATCTGATATATACATATCATGGAATATCATTCAGCCTTAAAAAGAAGGAAATTCTGAGACATGCTGCAACATGGATGAAGGCATTCTCCTTTGTGAAATCAGCCAGACACAAAAGGACAAATACTGTATGATTCCACTTATAAGAGGTACCTGGAGCAGTCAGTGTCATACAGACGGAAAGTAAAATGCTGCTTGCCAAAGGTTGAGGGGAAAGGCAAATAGGGAGTTATTGTTCAATGAATACAGAGTTTCAGTTTTGCAAGTGAAAGAAAGTTCTGGAGATGGATGGTGGCACAACAATGTGAATGTACTTAATGCCACAGAACTATATGCTTAAAGATGGTTAAAATGGTAAATTTTATATTAGTTTTTTACCCCAATTAATAATTAATTAAGGAGAAAAAAGAGTAGTTTCCAGAGACAGCCTGCTCTCAAATCCCCGCTCTGCCACTCATGAGCTGTGTGACCTTGGGCAAGTTGCTTTCCGTCTCTGTGCCTCAGTTTCCTCACTTATCAAATGAGGATCACAATAGCACCTAGCTCAACAGAACTGTGGTGAGGTTTAAAGGACTTCATACCAATAAAGTCCTCAGAACTTAGTTCTTAGTTCCAGTGCCTGGAACTAAGTAAGCACTCAATAAGTTAGTTATTGTTATTTTCATACAGTCACTTCGGACCAAGACTAAATGAGAGAAGAAAAATGATGATTCTTTCTTCTGTACGTTCTGTGTCTCTTCCTCCAGGTTCCACCAGCCTAAAGACATTGGACTGTCCATGCTTCAAGCCACAGGGTGGGCTAGCGGAAAAGATGAGTGTCATAGCCAGTCAGCAGGGTGATTCAACCCAGCCCCTCCATGTGCTGCTGTGCGACTTTGGGCTGGTTCATTGACCTCTCTGTGCCAGATTTTTCTCCTCTATGAAATGGTTAAACTACTGCCTATCTCACAGGTGAAGCAAGGGTTAAGAGAAAGAATGGACCACCCCACACATGTCCATCCCTCCCTTCCTCCTGGATCCATGGCAGGGGTGGGGCCTGGGGGGTTGGGGCAGTGTGTTCCCTCATTTCCCAGGCTGCCGCTGGTTTGTAAAGGACCAGAGAACCGTTGTCTCCAAGGAGCCGCTTCAGTCCACGTGGCCGGGATGAGAGACGTTAACAAAAGGCCACCCACCCTCCAAGGGCTGCAGCAGAGCCTTCTCCCTCCTCCCAGGGCCTCGGATGGGGGTCAGGGAGATGCCCAGGGAGATAAATAAAGAAGGAGCAAAAATAAAGCCCAAAACATGTTTATTTTGGGATGAGAGTGCATTGCTCAATACTACCCACAAGGCCTGATGAACAGAAACTCCATGCTGGGGTGCTCTGGAATGTCACAGGCTGCAGCAGTGTGAGAATGGGCCTGGGTCTGAATAGCTGGGCTGGGCCTCAGAGGCAGGACCAGGACTCGGCCCGTGCAGCCCTCCCAGGCACCCTGGCACCTTCACGTCCAGGAGTTCGTGATCTCTTGCACTTGAGCCCACACAGCCTGGGCCACCCACATGGACACTCATGCTGCCCCCTCGCTGTTCCTGCCACCACCCCTCTCCTCTGTAGGACCCCTCTGCCCACTCCACCCACCTTAGTCCCACTAACTCCAGCTCATCCTTTACCACTGTGTTTAGACACCATCTCTGCTGGCAACCCTTGGTTGACCCCATCCCACCACCCAGACCCACATAACCCCTGCGTTCATCTCTGTCACAGCAATTCTACAATGCATTGCCGTTATTTGTGTACTTGCTTCTCTCCTCTACGAAGCGGCAAGCACTTAAGGGTAGTATAGGATGATGACTAAGGATGTGGATTTGGAGCCAAACTGCCATGGCTTGAATCCCAGCTTCCCAGCTGTGTGACCTTGGATATGTAATTTAATCTCCTAAGCCTCAGTATTTCCCTCTGTAAAATGGGGATGATAATGACAGTGTCTGCCTTATAGGGATTCTGCCAATTGCTGAGTATGTCTGTTCCAGTTATGCATTCTAGAACTGGAGAAATAACCACAGGATGGGTTACGGGGACCCACTTAGCCAAGTGTGGGACAGACCTGAGTTAAAACTCCATTGATCACCCGACTTCCATAAGCCCTTGCTCTGGTGGTGGACCACAGCGACGTTTTGGGTCTCCTGGAATTAGGGTCAATTCAGAGCCAGAAAAGTCTGATTATCTTCTTCTCTCTAATACACTGTCACCCAGGTATATGGCTGGACGTCCCTTTGGGGAAGGCTGGGAGAAGGATAAAGACGGTAACTTTCTGACGGTGTAGTGGGGTCTCTCCTCAAGGGGAACCAGCACCCTCCTCATTCAAGTTGTCTGGGTCTGTAAACTGGTTCAAGTCCAGGAGCTGGTCAAGGGCAGTGATTGTTTTGGTGACTCAAGTTAGGCTCTGTTCACTTGAGCTGGAATTCTGCCACTTACACTGATCAAGTAAAGGGTTTAGTAGACCGCCCAACCATTTTTTTCTAGGGACACAGTGATCAACTAACCAATGCCACAAGTGTCTACAAGTTTAAATGGATTTGAGGGGGTTGATATAAATGAAGCACTAGGATAGAGCCTGCCACGCTGCACGCAAAAGAGAAGTGCTTCTCGTCATTGCCAGTCGTCTTTATGCTGCCTGTTCCTGACAGCAAGCAGGCACCCAGTAAATGATTACAGAACGGGGTGGGGGTGAATGGGTCCATGGTTCAGGTGCAGCTGGAATCTCCACTTGAGACCTAAGCCGAGTTCACCTGTGATTCAGGTAAGACTGGAGGTTCTGGGGCATCCAACATGGTCCTACCTGCATGGGGCCCAGAAGAGTTCTGGGAAAGAAAACTCACTGGAAGGTAAAAGAGAGTCCAAACATGGAAGGCTGGTTTCAGGGCACCGGGCCAAGGCCAGAAGGGAGAATTAGGGACACAGAGTAGCCCGGGATGTGACCCTCAGATGGTCTCTACTAGGCTTAGTTATTTGTTTTTATTTAGCATCTATGGACCACCAGCTACATAGAGTTGAGTTGACGTTCTTTCAGGGTATAGCAGTTCATCTTTGGTGGTTTATATAAGACCACATTCTTTTTTTTGTTGTTTTTTGTTGTTTTTTTGTTTTTTTTTTGTGTTTTTTTTTTTGCGATACGCGGGCCTCTCACTGTTGTGGCCTCTCCCATTGCAGAGCACAGGCTCCGGACGCGCAGGCTCAGCGGCCCAGCCGCTCCACGGCATGTGGGATCTTCCCGGACCGGGGCACGAACCCATGTCCCCTGCATTGGCAGGCGGATTCTCAACCACTGCGCCACCAGGGAAGCCCCAAGACCATGTTCTTATTCATTTTATGTTTTCCTGCTTCTCTGATCCCCACTCCTATTCACTTTCCCCAAATACGCATGAATCTTGTAAATTTCCTTTTAAGGACTTCTTGCATGCATTTTAATTTTCAAAAATGAAATTTTGCTCTCTTTACTATTGATACTTCGCGATCTACCTCTCCTCATTGTTGTATAGACATTGTATGTTGTTTCTTATTTTTTATTTTATTTTTTTTGCGGTACGCGGGCCTCTCACTGCTGTGGCCTCTCCCGTCGTGGAGCACAGGCTCCGGACGCGCAGGCTCAGCGGCCATGGCTCACGGGCCCAGCCGTTCCGCGGCATGTGGGATCTTCCCGGACCGAGGCACGAACCCGTGTCCCCTGCATCGGCAGGCGGACTCGCAACCACTGCGCCACCAGGGAAGCCCCTGTATGTTGTTTCTTGATGCTGCTCCAGCTTCCCTAGCACGGATCTGCTACATTTTGCCACTAGCAACGTTGCAGTGAACATCTCTACCCGAGTTGCCTCAGGGAGTTTTAAGAGATGATTATGTTTATGGGATGATTACCCAGAAATAAGATGTCTGGGTGACAAGGTATTCCCAGATTTAACTTTGCCAAATACTGCCAGGTATTTCCAGAATGGCTGCACCAATTCACATGTCCACAGCAGTACTTGGGGCCTCCCGTCTCCCCACATTGTCACCAACACTTGAGAGTATTGACCTTTCTGATCTGTGATGGGTGTGAAGTGATATCTCGCTGTTTTAATCAGTGTTAACTTAATATCTGTCTTCCCTGCTGGATTGTAAATCCGTGAGGGTGGCAGGCCCACACAGAAGGTACATCTATATCCCTAGCATTCTGATCAGTGCCTGCCATGTATGAGGTGCTTCAATTTATACCTTTGAACGGATGAATGGATTACTCCCGCAAGCAGCCCTCCTGAGTTCAAGCTTGACTCCTGGGGAGGGGAGAGGAGTGAGTGAGCCAAACAGGAAGGTCTGCTTACTAAAGTCTCAGAGGTCACTGGTCAAGAGGAAATTCCTTAGGGACTCCCATACACAGCTGGAGGAATGCAAAGGGGTGAACATTCCCACAGAGCCAAAGAAAAGCCAGGGGGTGCAGAGACTGGCGTTTGTATTCATCTAGAAAACATGAGTTCTGCTGAGATCCCAGAAGACTCTGGCAGGAGCCGCCAGGCACAATCTCCACAGACAGACTTGAATGTCGAAGGAAAACAGAAGGTTTGCTGCTGGGTGGTTGGACCACATGGACCTTTCTCGTGTGTTATTATGAGTGTTTTTTTAATTTGGGATAAAACAGAAGTCACATGCCTCTGAACTACTTGGACCAAAAGTCTCCCAGTGGGGCCTGCACAGAACCACTGACTATCCTGTCAGAGGTCTAGGAGATGCTTTTCTGCTGGAAGCCTTAATTTCCTCATCTGTGAAGTGGGTACAATAATGGCACCTACCTTATTGCCCAGCTTGTAGTAAGCCTGGAGTGAATGCTGGCTTTGGAAAACTTCTCGAAGGCTCAGGCTTGGCACTAATGAGGGCCAGGAACACGGTAAGAGGCAAGCAGCCTGGCATCCCTATGGCCTCACTTTTTTGGCTCCTGTAGGCCCCCTCCTGTGACTTACGTATCTATATACCCTCACTCATTCAGTCAGCAAAATCCCACAGGAGCACTGAGAACACAGTGACAAACCAGACACCCCCTCTCCCCCCACCCTTCAAGGGGCCTGCAGACATGGGACAGAGTGATGAGGTTATGATGAGGGAAAACACAAACGTCCAATGGAGCAGAGGAAGCCACCCAGCCCATGCATCTTCCCCTCTCTGTCCCTTCCAGCTCTGTTGGAGCCTCACTTTTCCCACCTACAAAATGGGACTCACAGGGTTGTTTTCAGGTTCAACCCTGGATCTTGAGCGAGAGAAATACGTTTTGAAAAGGAAGGTAGTAAACAGGAAAGCACAGGCACCCCAGGACCAGGGCGGTAGGAGGCGGGGCCCTGTGATGATAACTTGCTGTCCCATCCTCTGCACTGACCAAGTCACTCAGGGGCAGTTCTCGCTATATCTTCCCTTTTCACTCAAAACTATGTTCCTCTTTTGACCAAGAAAGTGACCCAAAAAGGACTGTGGTCACTTTCTTATCGGGCCTGCGGTGGAGGCAGAGGGCACACACATCAGACCCTTCCCCAGCTCCCAGGGCCCCAGGCGCCTTCTCCAAGGAGGACATCCCAGCTCCACTGGGGGTCACCAGAGGGCACCCGCAAAAAACACTGAGCCAGAGAAGGATCCCCAGGTGGTGCCCTGAGGTTGGGGTCCATCGTGTGCCGGGCCAGGCAGTTCTGGGAGAGAGCACGGGGAAGGGAGTTCCGCTGCTGACTTGTAGAGTGGCCCCACCCAAGAGTCTATGCTTCCGAACCTCCGTCTCTCCAACAGCACCCACACTTCAGGGTCACACAACGCGTACACGAGAGGGCTTCAGAGACCAGAAACTGTCATACGCTTCAGCTGCAAGTTACCATCCCAGGGAGCACAAAGCCCTGGCCTTACTCCACCCGGTGTCCCGGCACCTGGCACAGGGCCTGACGCCCGGGAGGGGCTCAGTGAATGCTTGCTGAATGAATGAGAGCTTGAATGTGTCACCTAGGTTTTTTCTGGTTGTTTTTTTAAAATAAATTTATTTATTTTATTTATTTAATTTTGGCTGTGTTGGGTCTTCATTGCGGTGAGTGGGCTTCTCATTGCGGTGGCTTCTCTTGTTGCAGAGCACGGGCTCTAGGCATGTGGGCTTCAGTAGTTGTGTCATGCGGGCTCAGTAGTTGTGGCTCGCTGGCTCTAGAGCACAGGCTCAGTAATTGTGGCGCACAGGCTTAGTTGCTCCGCAGCATGTGGGATCTTCCTGGACCAGGGCTCAAACCCGTGTCCCCTGCATTGGCAGGCAGATTCTCAACCACTGCGCCACCAGGGAAGCCCTGTCACCTAGTTTAACAATTCAATCCAACACGGTATTGCTAAGGGCCGACTATGTGCCAGGAGCCGGGCTGGGGACTGAAGAAAATCACAAATAACAAATGAGATTTTGTTTGTTTGTTTGTTTTATTTTTTATTTTATTTTTGGCTGCATTGGGTCTTTGTTGCTGCACACGGGCTTTCTCTAGTTGTAGCGAGCAGGGGCTGCTCTTCATTGCAGTGCGCGGGCTTCTCATTGCGGTGGCTTCTCTTGTTGCGGAGCATGGGCTCTAGGTGCGCGGGCTCAGTAGTTGTGGCTCTCGGGCTCTACAGCACAGGCTCAGTAGTCGTGGCGCACGGGCTTATTTGCTCCACGGCATGTGGGATCTTTCCGGACCAGGGCTCAAACCCGTGTCCCCTGTATTGGCAGGTGGATTCTTAACCACTGCACAACCAGGGAAGCCCAAGATGAGATTTCTTACTCTCAAGAGATCATGGCATAAGATGGGAACAGGGGATTCCCTGGCAGTCCAGTGGTTAGGACTCTGTGCTTGAGGGCCCAGGTTCGATCCCTGGTCGGGGAACTAACATCCCACAAGACTCACAGCGCAAAAAAGAAAAAAGAAAAGAAAAGATGGGAACAACTTTCCTGTATGGGTCTCATGTCCTCTTCTCATTTAACTTGAATTTCGACTCTAGGAGCTGCTCAGGCTGCTTGTGGTGGCTGAGCCCTAGAGCAGGCCCATGAGCCCACCTCCAGGTGGTCGCATCCTTGTGGAATCCCCTCCCCTTGAGTGTCGGTGGGACCATGATTTGCTTCTAACTAACTGAATGTGGCAAAGGTGACAGGATGTACATGATGATGTGACTATGAAGCAGACTGGGCACTGAAGTATGTCCAGAACTTTTGAATAGGCTGTACTGGTAACTCTCCAGAGATTTAGAGACATCAGTTCCGTCAGGGCACGCAGCCGCAAACAGTGGAATCCATGCTGCCTTGAAACGAGAACGGGAATTAACTAGAACAGTGATTCCCAAACTTGAGCCAGCAGCAGAATCCCCCGGAGGGCTTGTTGAATACAGACTGCGGGGCCCTATCCTCACAGTTTCTGGTTCAGGAGGTGTGAAGTGGGCCAAAGAATTTGTGTTTCTAACAAGCTCCCAGTATTGCTAAGTTTCTAACTGCAGGTCTTGGGACTGCACTTTGAGAGCCACTGGACTAAATGCTATTAAGAAGGTTACATTATGGTAAGTGAAATAAGTCAGAGAAAGACAAATACTGTACCATACCACTTATATGTGGAATCTAAAAAAAATACAACAAGTACTTCCCTGGTGGCGCAGTGCTTAAGAATCCGCCTGCCAATGCAGGGGACACTGGTTCGAGCCCTGGTCCAGGAAGATCCCACATGCTGTGGAGAAACTAAGCCCATGGGCCACAACTGAGCCTGCGCTCTTGAGCCCTCGAGCCACAACTACTGAGCCTGCGTGCTGCAACTACTGAAGCCCACCCACTTACAACCCGTGGTCCGCAACAAGAGAAGCCACTGCGGTAAGAAGCCTGCGCACCACAACAAAGAGTAGCCCCCGCTCGCCACGACTATAGAAAGCCTGCATGCAGCAACGAAGACCCAACACAGTCAAAAATAAATAAGTTAATTAATTAATTTAAAAATTACAACAAACTAGTGAATATAACAAAAAAGAAGGAGACTCACAGATATAGAGAACAAACTAGTGGTTACCAGTGGGGAGAGGGAAGGGGGAGGGGCAATATGGGGGTGGAGGATTAAGAGGTGCAAACTGTTAGGTATAAAATAAGCTACATATGAAATGATATGTTTTATAACATGTGGAAATATTTTGTTAAAAAAGCCAATATTTTGTAAAAACTATAAATGGAGTATAACCTTTAAAAATTGTGAATCACTATACTGTACACCTGTAACTTACATAATATTGTACAACAAATATACTCCAATAAAAAAAAAAAGAACGTTATAGAACCAGTAAGGGAAACCGAGAGTCAGGCATAGAGGCTACACAGCAAGAAGCAAACCCAAACCACACGATGGGACAGCTCCAGGGAAGGCCCACCTGAAGGTTGCCCACTGACCTGAGGTGCTGGGCACCTACCACCCCACCATTCATCGCTCTTGCTAGAAAATGGACTTGGCATGTCACCAACCCCAACCCGTCATCCCCAGCCTGGTGCCTGCAACCGAAGTCTCCTGCATGTGTCACTTCTAACTGGCAGAGCCTGAGTCTCGTGCCTGCTTCCCAGCTGCAAAAGAGGCAGGAAAAGGAGGTAAGAATCATAATGTGAAAATGTTCCCAAACATAGGAAGGGTTTTCAAAAATGTCAGGCAGCCACAGAGCCCGATGAACATGGATTTAGTGTGCCTACTTGATGTATATCAGGAAAAATTGCGATGGGGAAAATTGTTATTTACAGTCCCTCACTGCCATTGAAAGAGGGTAGATCTTAAGCAGGGTCCTTTGTCTACTTAGGGGGTAATAATAATCATCACTAACATTTATCTGGTGTTTATTCTGTGCCAGGCTTTGTTGTTAAATGCTTTATGTATATTAACGTATTTAATCCTCAAGACAGCTCTTTCTGGTAGACATTGTTATTAGTAACCCATTTAACAGATGAAGAAATTGAGGCATGTAGAGGCGAGGCCACTTATCCGAGGCCACACTTGTAATAGGAATTAGAACTGAAATGTGAACCCAGCTCGTCTGACTCTGGAGATTTGCTCTTAGCAGCGATGCTCAACTCCTTCCTGGGGTAAAAAGGCTAAAAGACTCCAAGAACTCGTGCTACATAGAGAAAGAAAAGTAGTGAAAAGACTAAATGTCAGAGCCAGGGAGACTAGAGTGGCTGCCTAAGGAAAGGGGGAGAGAGAGAGAGCTATTACTGCCCAGAGCGGACTGTACAGGGAGAATCAGGGGGACTAATGGGCACTTTTGTTCAATTTCCTGCCTCCTGTGCACTGTAACTCTCCTTCACAGCCCCACATGACTCACTAAAGTCTCACGGAGTTGTTTTGCCTGTGGAAGGAGGCCTGAAACCCCTGAAAGCTCCTGCCAGGTGAGCACAGGGATGAGAGCAATAGCTCCTCAGGGGGCTCAGTCACATTCGGGAGATGGAATCTTCCGAGAGGGGCAGTCATTTGCCTGAGGTCACCCAGCAAGTAGATATTAGAGTCTGGATTTGAATTCAGCTTGGCCTGCCCTCAAAGCCCAGACTCTTTCCACTAGGAAGGCTGAATGGTTGGTTTACGCATACATTCTTTTTTAAAGTTCTTTTCCAGTATGGTTTATCACAGGGTATGGAATATAGTTCCCTGTGCTATACAGTAGGACCTTGTTGTTTATCCATTCTATATATAATGGTTTGCATCTGCTAACCCCAAATTCCCAATCTAACCCTCTCCCACCCCCCTCCCCCTTGGCAACCACAAGTCTGTTCTCTATGTCTGTGAGTCTGTTTCTGTTTTGTAAATAAGTTCATTTGTGTCATATTTTAGATTCCACATATAAGTGATATCATATATTTGTCTTTCTCTGTCTGACTTACTTCACTTAGTATGACAATATCTAGGTCCATATGTTGCTGCCAATGGCATTATTTCATTTTTTTAGTGGCTGAGTAATATTCCATTGTATTTATGTACCACATCTTCTTTATCCACTGAATGGTTGGTTTAAAGTGTTCCATGCCCCCTTGAGAAATGTCCTTGTCCCAGAGGCATAAATTGAGACCCTAAAGAGTCTAAAAAAATGATACAAATGAACTTACTTACAAAACAGAAACAGACTCAGGACATAGAAAACAAATTTACAATTACCACAGGGGAAAAGGGCGGGGAGGGATAAATTAGGAGTTTGGGATTAGCAGATACACACTACTATACATAAAAGACATAAACAACAAGGTCTTACTGTATAGTACAGGGAACTATATTCAATATCTTGTAATAAACTATAATAGAAAAGAAAAAAAAAGAATTTCTGGATGTGCTTGGGGGAGGGTGGGCAGGGGCTTTCCCAAGAGTCTGTTACAAGTCAGGGCCCCAGGGGGACTCTTCCCCATGGCTTGTAGGGAGCTGACCACTTCCCACCCCCCGCCCCGGGCCCAGCCATCTTCCTCCAAATTCTACGGCTGGGCCGTTACCCATCAGGCCATCAGTGGCCATGACGGTGATGTTTATTGGTCAATTCGATGTGGTGCTGGCCCCAGGCCTTAAGCCTCACAGCACAGACGCAAAGAAAACCCAAAAGAAAATCTGCGACGTGTGGGAAATTCAAGTGTTTCCCGGGGCCTCGTCTGCCTGGTCTCAGGAGGTTTCTGCCTGTCTGTTGGCCTTTGTCTAAGCCTCTCTGTCTTTTTCTCACACCTCTTTCTACTTCGTCTCTAACGTGCTCTCCCTCTCCTGCTTCTCTGACGCTTTTCTCCTGCCTCTTCCTCTCTGCATCTCATGCTCTCCAATCTTCTGTCACCCTCTGTCTCTGGTTCTCGCCTCTGCCTCTTTTTCTCTTTCTCTCACAACCCCCTCTGCCTCCCTTCCCCTTTGCCTCCCTTCCCCTTTGCCCTGTCCTTCCTCTTCTCCATGCCTGCCTTCCTCTCTCTCCCCTTCTCCTCTTCCTCCCTCCTTCCTCCCTCCTTCCTCCCCCATCCTTGCCCCCTCTCCCCAGGGGCTCCTGTGCAGAGACCCAGCCGGCCTCTCTGAGAGACAAGGCTCCCCAGGGGCCCAGCAGGAAATGCAGTTTCCCCTCTGACCCTGTCAGCTGGCCTGGGGGGCTGCAGCATGCCTCCCTCCCGCTCCACTCAGGCAGCCTGTGCAGGCTCCCGGGGCTCAGGAGGGAGGATCTCACTTTTGAGGGGCTCTGAGGACCGCCTTTCCCAGGAGCGTGGAGAGCAGGGAGCTGGGCTGGGGCCGGGGGAGGGGGGGAGGAGGGGAGGAGAAGCCCAAGTTCACTGAGCACCTCCTGGGTGTTGGCACTGCATCAGGGCCTGGGGGCGGGGGGAGCATCAATGGCCACAGTCCCTTTCCAGGAAGACAGAAGGACCCATAAGGGCAAGGAACTGGGGGGCGGGGTGGCACGAACCAAAGCCTGGGGGCAAAGAGCGGTCTCTGCAGAGCTGGGGCTTCCGGGCCAGCCAGCGGGGGGAGAACCACCCGCACGGGTTTGCGCTGCTCTTAATATATTTTTACATCCGCTGGATGACCCTTAGGAGAGGCGGTGTGGTGGTTAGAAAACGTCCAGGGCTCAGAGTCAGAGGTCTGGCTTCCGATTCAATTTCCACCTTGCTGCCTGCATGACCTTGGACATGTCCCATGACCTCTCCCAGCCTGTTTCTTCATGTATGAAGTAGGTGCAAAAGACCTGCTCACTGCAGTGTTACAGAGTAGATGGGGGGATTAAAGGAGGGGTTATTGGAGAGAGCTCAGAGCCCTGACCCTTGAACCTCGGCGCCGTAGCCACCTCTTCTTTGCCTCCTGGGTACCCTCTGTCCAACTGTGGTGACAGGGGCGTGAAATCCCTGCAAAATGTCAAGTGTGTATTTAGTGTCTTTTATAGACTCTGCTCTGCACCTGCCCCCCTTCCTGATCTCCTAGTTTCATAGAGATCTTTTTTAAAAATTTATGTTATTGAAGTACAGTGATTTACAATGTTGCGTTAATTTCTGCTGTACAGCAAAGTGACTGTTTTATATATGTAGATATTCATACATATATTCTTTTTCATACTCTTTTCCATTACGGTTTATCACAGGATAGTGAACACAGTTCTCTGTGCTGTACAGTAGGACCTTGTTCTTTATCCATTCTCTGTATCACAGTTTGCATCTGCTAATCCCAACCTCCCCCTCCATCCCTCCCCCACCCCACCTCCCCCTCCCCTTGACAACCACAAGTCTGTTCTCATAGAGATCTTTTGTAGAGGAGTGGTCCCAGCACAAGCAGCACCAGAACCACCTGGGAACTTGTTAGGGCACTTGTTAGTTAGTTAGTTAGGCCCCTCCCCAGACTAACTAAAGCAGAAACTCTGGGGTGGGGACCCTAGGTTCTAAGCAGCCCTGCAGGGGCTTCCAATGTTCAGTCCATTTGAGAACCCTGGGATGGAGCATCTTCTCGAGGACCCCCACCTGCAAGGTAGATATGCTAATAGTATCCCCGTGGCACAGGTGAGGTTGTGAGGCTCAGGGAGGTGACTGGCTCACCCAAGGCCACGCAGGTAAGAGGTGGTAGAGCTCAGGTTGGAACCCGAGAAAAGTCAGTGCTCTTTCCACGTCGCCCTGCACCTCCAGCCCTGGACACTTCACAGGGCCCAGGGCACAGGTGCTTCCAGGGAAGTTCCACCCAGCCACTCCCAGGGCACTGCCCTGCCCAGGGACGTCTCCCTCTCCACCTGCCATGTGTCACTTGGTGCAGGGCCCTGCATTCGGCTCCAGTCTCAGGGTCTGATAACTAATTTCCACTCACGTAGAAATGGCTGATAATTCCTTCAGGGGTGCTTGCTGCTTTTTAGGGGCTGTTCATGGTAACCAGGAAGAAAGCGAGCTCATGGCAGGGTTCCAGCCTCCTTGTCAGGAACGCGTGTGTGTTTCTGTGGGAGGGCTGTGGACCTCCAAGCACAGGCAGAATGGTGTCAATGGTGTCGTGGAAACAGTACAGGCCCTGCCACAGCTGGGTCATCCCTGCCTAGGAGCCTGGGGCAAGCCACTTCATTTCCCTAAACCTTCATTTGCTTACCTGTAAACAGGCAGGATTCCTATCTGGTTCCCTTAGGAGGGCCCATGAGATAGGCTTTATCAGGTGGCCCTCCCCTCCCCGGATTGCCCTGGCAGGCTGCTGTGAGCAGAGCCCAACCAGGGCAGAGTCACCCCATGTTATAAAGTAGGCAGGTCCCTTTCTGGGACAGCACTTAGTGCCACCCATCTGTGCCACCTGCCAAAGGACTGCCCAGGGTCTGAGTGCCTGGCAATCCCTGCTTCTGGAAGCCTTTTGTGTTGCTGGTCTGAGCTCCAGGCGAGCCCTGGGCTGGGAGTCAGGGCCCTTAATGTCTGCAGGGAGAAGTCATCAGGGAAGGCTTCCTGGAGGAGGTGGTACCGCAAAAGAAAAGTACTCAGAAGTACCTCCCTGCAGACATACATATAGAATGACCCCCCCACCCCACCCCCACACTTCTTTCCTTGCTCTAGTAATCCCCCCCTTTCAGATCTGTCGGGAGGTTTTCATTGCTCCTAGCACAGTGCCTGGCACACCCAATAAATGGGGGTTGAATTCATTTGAATTCCAGTCAATCAGGAGAGGTAAGAGAAAGAGAGATGAAAGGGGTACCAGCGGCTTTCCAGAGATGGGGGCCACAGCTGGAAGGGGCTCTTTTCCAGGAAGGCCTGCAGATGGCAAACAGCTGGCCGAGGGTGTCTGTGACTCACCCCACTCCCACAGGCTGGTGGATGCTGCAGTCAGGCTGAGACAGGAGTCAAAGGCCTAAAGGAATTTTGATAAGGACAACACAAGCCCTGGAGTATTTCCAGAATGCAGGAGGTTAAGCGTGCGGGGAGCTGGGTCAGGACAAAGCTGGGTCAGGGCAAAACTGCCTGATTATGTTACTTATTTAATTTGTTTGCCTGGATAAAATATTCACGTGGTACAAAATTCAAAAGGTACAAAGAAGGCATCATGAAAAGTCTCCCACTTTCCCATTCCTGCCACCCAGGCCCGCTCCCCAGAGGCAGCCTGTGTTTCCAGTTGCTTCTACAGACATCCTTCCTCTCCTTTTCTCCACTTTTTTTTTTTTTTTTTTTTTTGCTGTACGCGGGCCTCTCACTGTTGTGGCCTCTCCCACTGCGGAGCACAGGCGCCAGACGCGCAGGCTCAGCGGCCAGGGCTCACAGGCCCAGCCGCTCCGCAGCATGTGGGATCTTCCTGGACCGGGGCACGAACCCGTGTCCCCTGCATCGGCAGGCGGACTCCCAACCACTGCGCCACCAGGGAAGCCCCCATCTCCCCTTTTTAATACAGGATGCATGTTACCCCATGCTGTCCTTTACTTTCCTTTTTCCCTTAACATGTCTTTGCAAGCATTTCATATTGGCCCATAAAGAGCTATTTTAACCTGCTGAATCTAGCCCCCCTCGCTCTATTACGGGAACTCCTTATAATCAAATCCTCGGGGGCTTCACGAATTGGGCACCTGAACTTGGTGGGCATCCATTCCCAGGCCTGATTCTGAACTGGACTCTGCACATAGCAGGGTTGGGGCACAGCAAAGGGTTTCTATCTCCAGGCCTCAGTTACCAAGGTAAGAAATGAAAGGTTCTCAGAGTCGTCCAGTCTACCTCCCTTGTATGAGGCCCAAAGAGGGAAATGACTCACGCAAGATCACACAGCAAGTCAGGGCAGAGCTGGGGCTAGGCCCTGCGTCTCCCGTCTCCCTGCCAGTCTTTTTCTCACTCTTCTCAGTAGGATAATCATGGGGATAAACAGCAGCTATTCTAAGTCTGAGCTTCTGTGCACAGGAACAGACAGGAAGCCAAAAACAAAGGGCTTCAAGTTCTGTGAGGGGAGGAGGACCCACAGAATACCTGGGAGCTCCCTGGCTAGCGAATTTGGTGCTAGGTATGACCCACCCAGAAGACCTGACTAATGGTAATAACAATAATAGTGGCAGCTACCACTGTCAGATGCTTATACTGTTGGGTGCTTACATGACTTGTCCCTTTTGAGCCTCACAGGGCCCTGCAAGAGTGTCATCAGGCCCATTTCCCCCTGCTGGATATTGAGGTGCAGGAAAGGTAAATAATTTCATCATTTGTGAACATCCCCCAACCATGAAGGGGCAGCGCTGGGATTTTAACCCAGGTGTGTTTCGCTCAAACTTTCCACTGGGATTATCAACACTTATCCATATACTCGTGCCATTTTTCAGATGAGAAAACTGAATGCTTGGGACAAACCCTCTGCCTGAGACTACTTTCGGTGTACAAGGGCCCAAAGCAGGAAAAAACTTCCAGTCCCTGTGGCCCACAAGATGAAGGCCAAACCCTCACGGGTTCCTCCCTTGACCTTTGATGCTCATCGTGACCCTGCCTCAGCCCACCTGTCCCAGCTCATCTCCTGATGTTCTGGCCGCCACCCTAACAGGCCACCCCCTTCCTTGCCTCCACACTTCCCCGCTGGGACACTTTGGGTCAAGTGGAAAAAGTCAGGTAGAAGAACTAGGTCCAAATATCCGTTCTGTTACCTGCTGTGTGACCTTGGGCAAGTCACTTCACCCCTCTGAGTCTCCCTTTCCTCAGCTGTAAAGTGAAGAAAGGTGTAAAGCCTAAGTGTCAGCCTAGCGCCTGCCACACTATAGACTAATTAATGTGCGATATTTGAAGGAAGGAGGGAAGGAAGAGGGGTATTTATTGTGCCCCCCAGCGTGACACTGAGGGAGACACTGTGGATAGTGTGGTGAACACGCTGCTTCGCTGGAGATTTTTCTCGAATGGGCTGCGGATGTGGTTAATGACCCCCGCAGCGGAGCCGATGACCCTGGGCCAGGAATGAGGGTGGGGAATTACCCTAATGTGACAGCAGAGGAAAGGAGACCTTCCCAATCCGCCCTCCCCCACCTCCCACCCCATTCACTCAGCTGCAAGTGGTGGGAGCCTGAACTCTCCTTTTACAGGCCACCCTGGCTCTCCCTTGCGTCCCTAGCACTCAGCAGTTGGAGGAGGCGAGGCCGGGGGCCCTCAGAGAAGGCGGTGAAAGGAGAGGCCTTCACAGGCCTCACCCGCAGCGAGGCCCAGCCCAGCGGCCCTTGGCAGTGCCCCAGCCTCAGGCGTGCCCCTCGGCAGGGAAGGCCTGGCTGGGCCTCTCTCCTGCCACTCTCTGTGGGATGAAGGGCAGAGCAAACGCGCCCCGGTCTCGCTGGTCCCGCCTGGACTCTCCACCTGCCAGCGCTTCTCAAACCAGCAGCACCTGATGTAAAAGGAGCGGGAGGGCGCGGGGAGGGGAGGAAGGAGGGGGCCGCGGCTCAAGGACTAACCAGAGGTCCCCTCGACAATCCCTTCGGGTCTCCATTGTTTTCTTCAGAAACCTTGGGAATTTTGCTTTCCACTCCCTAGTACCTCAGTGTTGGTTTTCCTAGAACCCGATTCCTTCCCCTCCTGCCACGAAGGGTGGGAGTAAACCTGACTGCAGAGAGGGTGCCATTCCTTTCTAGCCGTGGCATCCCTCACGCCCTGGCACAGCCCCTGTCCCACAGACACCCTCCTCCCTCCATACAAGCCAGCCTTTCCTTCCTCTCTTCCCAGATCTTACCCCGCACCGCGTCACCAAAGTCCTCTGAACCCCGACCTCCACTGTGCATCACGGTCATTTGTTTCTCTGGCTGCCTTGGCCTCCACAGTGGCCTCCCTCGAGGGCGGGGCCGCAGATTGCCTCCCATTGTGCCCCGGCCCTCAGCACAGGCCTAGCGCTTAGGTGGACCATTCGGGGGAGGGATGAGAGAATGAATGAATGAATGAATGGGAAGGGTGGCGGCCTCTTGGGGGCTGTGGTCGGCCTCCCAGAGTTGTTCCCATCCTAATCTGGAAAACCTGCAAATATGCTGCCTTATAAGGCAAAAGGAACCTTGCGGGTGTGTTTAAGTTAAAGATGCAGCGATGGGAACAAATTCCACTGCGGACCACAGCTTCAGCCTGGGCCTGGGCCCTTCCTGATGGCCTGCCTTGCCGATTTCAGACCCGTCTGGACAGCTCCCACAGCTGCAGGAGCCAGGTCCTTACCATCGGTCCATCCATCACTCAGTACTGTCCATGAAAAAGAGCGCACCCTGAAAGGTGAGAATTCTGCTATATTCTGTGACCTTACTGAGACCACAGCCCGGGAGGCAGCCTCTCGGGTAGCTCTGAGGGACTATTGCAAAGAAGTAAGGGAGGAGCCGGGATATAGGAGTTTTTGCTGAAAACAAACGAACAAACGAACAACAAAAAACACATGTAGTCGAACATCAAAAGATTACTGCTAACCACAAAAAACCCAGACATCTCAAGTTAATGATAGTTCTTTTCTGTGTATGGGAAGATGCAAGCATCTGGAATAATTGGAATTATTCCTTTGATGTACATCTTCACTATCTAGGGCCAGTGGCCTGTTTTCCTCCAACCTGTATCCCCTCAGCGTGCACCTTTGGAAGTAGCTGCAGGGGCTGATGGCCTGATGGCAGGCAATCTTCATTGTTCGCTGAAGTGGCAGGTGACCTTTTTTTTGTCCACAGCATATATGTAGCCTACTGGTTCTGTTTCTTTTGTTGAACCCTGAACGATGCATGGGGCAAGGGAAATTGGCCTCTGAGGTCTCCATCTGGGAGACCACTCAGAATGGGGTCCTGGTGGGCAGAGGGGAACCAGCCTAGGAATAGTCTAGGACATCATGTGCCCCTCGGCTGGGGTCTACGTGGGGCCCGGGTCTCCATGGAGGCTGGTCCGCTGACCTTGGCCGTGGGAGAGGTGGAGGTGGAGTACAGATCCCACAGGCAGCTGAGCAAACCCAGGAGTGGGGGATGGCAGGCAGCAGAGCTGGGGAATGGGGGAGGGGAGGGGGTAAGGCCTGGAGCCCCTGGATGCTGGGAGAGGTCTCTGGGGGAGAGAGAGTGCCTAGAGGTACTGGAAAAGCTGGACCAAATCCTGCCCATCTGACCAGCTGTGTGGCCGAGCTGGGCCCTGGGGACCCAGCAGAAGATAAGGGGCAGCTGCTGCCCTCATGGGTCATACTGTCCCCCTCCGCGGGTTGCCCAGTAAGTGCGGTGCCTGGCACACAATAAATAGTTACTGAACACATTGCCTGAGACGAGGCTGTGTCCATAGAGACCCTAAAATGAGGCATTTGACATGAAGTCCTGGGAACAGAGAAAAGGATGGAACAGGGAGCTGGGATGAGAAGGGCCCTGGACTGGGAGGTGGGGTGCCTAGAGGCCGAAGGACCAGCCCTCCCCAGGCCCCGGTAGCCGGGAGCCAGGGCCGGAGCCACTGTGGGAGGGACAGTTCCCTTCCTGCCTGCTCTCCATCCATCCACCCTGTGGATCAATTTCCTTTTTAGGGACAGACCTCTCCTCCCCCAAAGGGTAATCAGAGTCAGGATCTCTGCCGCCCACACCCCAGACCTCGTTTTCCCCCGACCTCTCCTAGGCGGTGGTTTTAGCAAACAACTGGATCCTTCTAGAGCTGGGAGGCCTGGCCCCTTCCTTCTTAGTGGTGGTAAGGAATTCTCTGCATTCCCGAGTCAAGGGGCCAGAGGCCATTCTTGCTCAGCCCAGGGACAGAGCCTGAGATGCAAAATTAAGTCTGAACCCTGACACCCCTCCCAGGCTCTCCAGATCCTTTGGCTGCCAGCGCACAGCCCTAGAATGTTAGAGAGACAGCTCCTGTCTTCAGAGCTGCCCAGAGGAGGGCCCTGCCTGATTCCTGCGGGTCTCCCAGTGAGACCCCGCCCAGCCTGGCACTGAGGAGGTGCCCCAGATGAATTTATTGATGGGTAAACAAGAGCAGGGCAGGTGAGACCTGGGGTGTCTGTGAGGGGCTGCACCTGTGTCAATAGTGAGCTTGGGGAGTGTGCCCCGGGGGTCAGGAGCGGCTGCAGGCCAGCTGTGTGGACTTGTATTTCCTCCTCGTAAAACCCTACCACTGGACTATCGTCACATACCCATAGCTCAGATGAGAGGGATGAAGCCCAGAGAGGGTAAGTAACTTGTCCAAAGGCACAGAGCAGGTAGGTGCAGGGGCCAGTCCTGGGACTTCAGAGTCCCCACTTTTAAGCACTAGGCACATTGCCTCCGGGGAGAGAGGAGAAGGAAAGTTCTGGAAGGGGAGCAAGATTGAACAAGCTCTACCTCCCAAGGCTGTGAAGCCTCTGGTTGGTGGGTCTGGGGTGAGGGCCCAAGGAGACAGGAGGCTGGAGAGGTCAGCAGGGGACTCAGAGTTTCCACACTCACATGGCCCATCTATTGGGTTTCCAGGTAGGGTGTCCTTTGGAGAAACAGTTTGCTGCTGATACATACGTTGAAAAAACGCAGAGAAAAGAAAAAGAAAAACCACAGGATCAGCCGACCTCTAAAGCCCTCCTAGCAGTGAGGTTTGACGACGACCCGCATCAGGCCTGGGGGCAGATGGAGGGCGACTTGCTCAGGTTACTCCCGAAGTGGTGGGGGCAGGTGTGTGGGCAGCAGACGCGCCGGGCCGGGGGTCAAGACGTCCCTGTCCTGATGCAGACCCTGAGGCTCACCTGCAGCCTCAGATAACGCGACCCCTGAGCACCTGGAGTGTTGCTGGGTCTATAGGACAGTGACCGTCTATGGAGCGCTTGCTAGTACATCACCTCAGTGACTCATCCCCGAGATTCACAGGGAGCCCTTTGCAGATGGCTCCTGGGAAAATGATGAGGACGAGCTCTTACATCTGGACCACTCTTTACAACTTGCAAAATGCTCTCGTGTACCTAATCCCCCCCGAGCCTCACACAAGCCCAGAAAACGCAGGCTTTATTATCCCGTTTAAAGACGAAGAAACTTGGGCTTCCCTGGTGGCGCAGTGGTTGAGAGCCCGCCTGCCGATGCAGGGGACACGGGTTCGTGCCCCGGTCCGGGAAGATCCCACATGCCGCGGAGCGGCTGGGCCCGTGAGCCATGGCCGCTGAGCCTGCGCGTCCGGAGCCTGTGCTCCGCAACGGGAGAGGCCACGACAGTGAGAGGCCCACGTACCAAAAAAAAAAAAAAAAAAAAAGACGAAGAAACCACTGCTAAAGAAGACCGTAGCAGAGAGTCAGAAAGGAAGCAGAGGTTGGAGCCGTATGATTTGAAGATGGCGGGTGGGGCTATCAGCCAAGGAGTGTGTACAGCTTCTGGAAGCCAGAAAAGGCAAGGAAACAGATTCTTACCTGGAGAGAAAGAATACAACCCTGCTGACACCTTGATATTAGCCCCATAAGAGTCATTTTGGACTTCTGACCTCCAGAATTAATTGTCAGTTAATACATCTGTCTTATTTTAAGCCGCTAAGCGTGTGGTACTTTCTTACAGGAGTTGTAGACGATTCATCCAAAACTCAGGGATGCTCAGAAGGCTGCAGTGGTAGGTATGGGACTCAGATGCAGTCCTTCTGTCCTCAGGAACTCTGCTCAGGCTGCCAACCGCGACGTTGACTCAACAGCCGACCAGAGTCAGGAGTTGAAGGCACCAGTGCCATTGTCCTTAAGGAGAAGAAATGACCCTGGTGGTGAGCCTAGGGGAATTCTGCTGGTTTTTTTGTTATTGTTGCTGTTTGTTTGTTTTTTTGCTGTACGCAGGCCTCTCACTGTTGTGGCCTCTCCCGTTGTGGAGCACAGGCTCCGGACGCGCAGCCTCAGCGGCCATGGCTCACGGGCCCAGCCGCTCCGCGGCACGTGGGATCTTCCCACACCGGGGCACGAACCCGTGTCCCCTGCATCGGCAGGCGGACTCTCAACCACTGCGCCACCAGGGAAGCCCCAATTCTGCTGTTTTTAAATGTCAGAAATGTTATGGGAAAGAGGAATGTTTTTGGCTGGGCACAGCAAAGAGTTTCCATATTTTGAACCAACCCTAATTGATGTGCACTGGCTGCCTGGAGCTCTGTGCTGAGCAGGATCTTGAGGCCAAGCCCAGGCTCCCAGGGAAATTGCTCTGTGGTTGACTAGCAATGTCTGCCTTGGCCTTGCCATGGCTGAGCAGCAGCGTATGCTGATCTGGATTGGATGAGTTCCCTGGAGCTGGCCCTGAGTTTGATTCATCTTTTTATGCCCAGGGCCCAGCAGTGTGCCTGAAACAGAGCAAACACTCAATAAATATTTGAGGGAAGGAGGGAAAGAGGTCAGAAAGGAGAGAGAAAGTAGGGAAAGAAATTTATGTTCAGGGAGGCCAGGTCTAGGGCCAATAGGTAGAATTCCTGGCTGGAAAGCTGCTGATTTGCCTCCCTGGCATCTCTTACGTTCTTGTTCTGATCACAGCAATCCTTTCCTTTGGAGATCCACCCCTCCCCCTCATTCCATTTGGTTATGGCAGGACTGCCAATCATAAGGTCCTGGGGCAGGCCTGTGACTAAACCCGGCAACCCAACTTTAGTTCCCAGAATCTGAACCTTGATGAGAGGCACTCGGGAGAGAGACTGGAGAGGTGGTCCCCAAACTCAGCCACGGAAGAGGAAGTGGTAGAGTCCACTTCTGTGGGACTCCTGAGATGGAGCTCAGACACTCCTAACCTTAAAGTCATCTCTTTCAGAACCAACAGCCAAAGGTACAGAAACCACCGGGAAAAGAAGCGTCCTGGGGAGGTTCAGGCATCTGACCCTCCCTGCATTCCAGCAGCCAGGCTGGTTGTGTTCCAGTAAACACTGCCACCCCCATTGTTTTCTGCTCAGTTATTCAGAGTTCTTTTCTGTGGCTTGAAACCGAAGAACCCCAATCAATATTATACAGTCTCTCTAGAAGGAGGAGCCGGCCAGTAATCAGAACTGTTCAACTTTGGAGAAGCTCTGTAGTTGGGTGGGACTTGAGAAAAGAGGGTATAGCGGACTGAATGTTTGTGACTCCTCAAATTCCTATGCTGAAGCCCTAACGGGATTGGAGGTGGGGACTTTGGGAGGGACACCCCCATGATGAGATTAGTGCCCTTCAAAGAAGAGGGAGAGAGCTAACCTTCTCTCTCTCCACTTTGCGAGGATACAACGAGAAGACAGCTGTCTGTGAACCAGGAAGAGGGCCTTCACCGAGAACCTGCCCATGCTGCCACCCTGATCTTGGACGTCCAGTCTCCAGATCTGCGAGGAATAAGTGTCTGCTGTTTAAGCCCCCCAGCCTGTGGTGTAGTGGTACCACGGGTGGCGCTGACTATGACACAGGGACTGCGGGTCCATTTGGTGGGAATGTCATTGCATCAGTTGGGAAATGGGAGGGAGGATCGAGAGCCCCTTAGGCAGTGAGCCATGGGTTAGATTCCCTCCCTTCTGGCTGTGGCCTTTAGGCAAGTCCCTTCCCTCTCTGAGCCTCCGTGTCTGTGAAATGAGGCGATGAACACATTTATCTCACAGGGTCTCTGTGAGGATAACTGGGAGATGCACTCAGCACAGTTGAGGCTTCTCCCTTCTCCAGGGTGTACACCACGTGTAGTCACACCAGATGAATATCCCTTCTTCCCTGCAGCACAATTAAGCGCCTGCCTGCCGTACGCCAGCACAGCACTGAGAGTGTGACCTGTATCCCTTCATTTACTCTTCACAGTGGTAACGACTAGCCTCAGTCCACAGATGAGGGCTCTGAGCACAGGGAGGTTAAATCTGCTTTCCTCAAGGCCACCCAGCAGGCCAGCAGGGGGCTGGGCTCGAACCCAGGTACTCTTCATTGAAAGCCCCAGATCTTATCCAGGACTCGCCCCGCCTCTCCTGGGGAGAGGCTCCAATCCCTCCCCGCTGTAAGATCCCCCGATTGCAGACACAGGGTCTCAAACCCACAGAAGGGTCTCAAAGCCCCAAGAAGCTGTGAGTCCCATTGGAGACAAGACGCCTACATGGAAAAGGTAAGTGAACTGAGAAGGCAAAGCCTGTGACGAGGGCCAGGAAGACTCAGGGAGAGCCCCTCTGCCTGGATTTCAGGCCATATCCAGTGTCTCCAGAAAAAAAGGACTAGAAGCCACCACCCTAATCCCGAGGCCCACAGGGAAGCAGCAAGTTCCTGGGTAAAACAGGTTCCCACAGGCTTTATCCTCCCCTGTGACTCCTCCAGGTGGCTCAGGCTCGAGTGTGGCGGGGGAGAGGAGGGAGAGGGGTCTCCTTTTATCTTGGGGTGAGGGAGGGCTCCCCTCCCACACACACACACACAAGAGGAAAGGGCAGGGCAGCTCAGGTTCAGAGCTGATGGGTGACAGGACTCACCTGGTCCCGCCCCCTCGTTCCGCAGCCCAGAGTGTGCAGCGTCTCCAGCAGGGTCCACACAAAGAAGGTGGCCGAGTGCAGCCAGGACACAGGTCGCCCGGGTTGGGGTTCTGGCGAGCACACAACCCAACTTCTCCCAGACAGGACATTTCTCCAAGCCCTTTCCCCCTTTCCACCAAGACGTAACAATGAAAAGAAAGAGCGGGGACTTCCCTGGTGGCGCAGTGGTTGAGAGTCCACCTGCCGATGCAGGGGACATGGGTTCGTGCCCCGGTCCAGGAAGATCCCACATGCCGCGGAGCGGGTGGGCCCGTGAGCCATGGCCGCTGAGCCTGCGCGTCCGGAGCCTGTGCTCCACAACTGGAGAGGCCGCGACAGTGAGAGGCCCGTGTACCACACACACACACAAGAAAAAGAATAAGAAAAGAAAGAGCACTGGATTAAGAGCCAGGGACCCGAGTCTCCAGACTCACTCTGAGACTAACTCCCACATAATCCTGGGTGAGTTCCCTCCCCTCTCTGGGCCTCCATTTCCACATCGATCAGACCAGGGAGTTGGGCTCCATTTCCAAGGTCCCCTCTAGCTCCAATGTTCTGAGAGCCAAGGATGATGAGTTGCAGTCGCCTCCAGCCCAGCTTTCCCCCGTCTCTCCAGAGGCCTCAGATCCTCTGAGATGGAAGAGGAACTTTTTTTTAAATTGAAGTATAGCTGATGTACAATATTATATGTTATAGGTATACAGTATAGTGATTCACAATGTTTAAAGGTTATACTCTATTTATAATTATTTTAAAATATTAGCTATATTCCCTGTGTTGTACAATATATCCTTTGTAGCTTATTTTATACCTAACAGTTTGTATCTCTGAACCCCCCACCCCATCTCACCCCTCCCCGCTTCCCTCTCCCCACTGGTAACCACTAGTTTGTTCTCTGTATCTGTGAGTCTGCTTCTTTTCTGTTATATTCACTAGTTTGTTGTATTTTTTTAGATTTCACATATGAGTGATATCATACAGTATTGGTCTTTCCCTGTCTGACTTATTTAGCTTAGCATAAGGCTCTCCAAGTCCATCCATGTTGCTGCAAATGGAAAGATTTTATTTCTTTTTACAGCTGAGTAGTATTCCATTGCGTGTATGTACCACACCTTCTTTATCCGTTCATCTGCTGATGGACACTTAGGTTGCTTCCATGTCCAGGCTATTGTAAATAGAGCTGCTATGAACATATTGGGGTGCAGGTATCTTTTTGAATTCGTGTTTTTGGTTTTTTTGGATATATACCCAGGAATAGACTTGCTTGGTCATACGGTAGTTCCATTTCTGGTTTTCTAAGAAACCTCCACACGGTTTTCCACAGTGGCTCACCAATTTACATTCCCACCGACAGTGTACGAGGGCACATGGAAGAGCAATTTGGACAGAGGCTTGGACGGGTGGAGGGACTGTGGCCCCTACAGTCACCTTCTACTAAGCCAAAGTGCTAGCCTGTGTGTGGTTGGCACAGGCAAGAGCACAGGGGAGAGCTGGCCCCTGGGGATGGCACAGAGGTCAAAGCCCAGATGTGGCCTCAACGACCCACTTCTCCTTATCCTACCCCAGCATTCCAGGACCCATGGCATTCAAAGCCTGGCAAGGGAACTGGATGCCAAGTAGAGACTTCTCAGAGCAAAGGTGGGGGGGCTGGGGGGCTGGGGAGGGAGAAAGCAGGGGGAAATGTCCCGAGGCTGCTCTGCTCTTGTTTGGATCTCAGACCCACCTGGGAGCTCCGTCTGGGAGCACCCTGCCGCCATGGGGTCCTGGTGATGGGGGATGGGCACACGGATACGGAGGAGGCTGGTGGAACTGCCCCACCCTCTTAGGCTGCTTTACTAGTTAAAGTATCTGTGAAGCGAAGGGCCACCTCTCAGGATCCTAAAAGTTAAAATTCTTTATGAATCAGGAGCCTCACAGCATAGACCCTTAGGTTTGAGGCTGGAGAGGAACTCTTGGGTCAGTGTTTTTCAAACTGCAGATTGTGACGCACTGGTGGATCTTGAAATTAATTTAGTGAGTCACACTTAGATTTTTTTTTTTTTTAATTTATTTGGCTGTGTTGGGTCCTAGTTGCGGCACGTGGGATCTTCGTTGCAGCATGAGGGATCTTTCGCTGCCATACGCGGGCTTCTCTAGTTGCAGTGCATGGGCTTCTCGGCATGCGGGCTTCTCTCTAGTTGTGGTGTGCAGACTGCAGAGCACGTGGGCTCGGTAGTTGGGGTGCGTGGGCTTAGTTGCTCCGCGGCATGTGGGATCTTCCCCGACGAGAGATTGAACCCGTGTCCCCTGCATTGGAAGGCAGATTCTTAACCAATGGACCACCAGGGAAGTCCCTGCACTCGGAATTTAATAAGAATAATGATCACACCGATAACAAAATAGAAGAGAAAATATCAGAGTAAGAGTAAATTGTCTCATGAGATTCTTGTTTCAATTTTGGGTGTCGTGCCAGGTTGTGATGTAATGTACATCTTACTCCTGGTCACAGTCAAGAAACCTTGAAAAGCCACTGCCTTAGGTTCCATGTCTAACCCTTTGCTCACCAGCAGGAGAAAGTGAGCTGGCATGCAGGGCCCTTCCCATCTGGCCCCAACCTACCTGCCTCAGCTCCTGGCTCACCCAGGAGAGCTCATGTTCTGGACACACCCCACTGGGGACCCCACCCCGGCAGCTGCATTCATTCACACGTCTTTGCCTCCTTCAAATTCCCCTTTCTCTCAGCCTGACGCCCAATCCTGGCTTCACCCAAGGAGGCCCAGTTCACAGTTCACATGACACTCCACCGGGCAGGATAACCCCTTCATTGTTGGCAGCCCCATGATTTGCCCCAGCACAGGACTCACCCTCTGTAAATCAACTGGTCCATATTGGGGAGGGGGAGCGTAGCCAGGCGGGGTGGGGGGTGGGAGAGCTTAGCACACTCTGATTTAATGAATGAATGAAATGTTTCCTTTAAAATAAGGGGGGGTATATTGACTGAAGGTTGAATTGCTCTGGGTCTGGGGGTCCTGGTGCAAAGGTTTACTGCTTTTAATAGTCATCCAACAATTGCTGTGCACCTACTAAGCGCCATGCACCGTACAAGCTACTGGGGACACTAGACGAACCAGAGTAAGGCGACTTTCCTTGAGGAATTCATGGTCCAATGTGAGAGACAGTCATGTCAATCACCATCCCAGTGTGATAACAGCCCCAGTAAAGACACATGCAAAGGGACCCCATGGAGCTGATGACTATGTACCAGCATCTAACAGGATGACAAGAGCCACCAGGGAAAGGACTAAAGCAGGTCAGGGTGGGATGGGGGTCTTCCAGGCAAAAGGCAAAAACTCTCCTGCTACTTTGTAGATTCTTTATAGCACGTGACATTTTAAAATAATTTTTTAAACACTGATTTATTGAACTCCTCCACTATACATTACGCTCCAGGAGAGGGGGCTTGGCCGCTGCCTTGCTGTGCCGCTCACCACTGCTGAGCACCATTTCTGGTGCTGCATCCTAGCGAATTAAATAGTTGCTGAATGAACATTCAGGAAACTGCAAATGGCTCAGGTTGACCTGAGAGGAAGTGGTAGGAAAAGGGGCTGAGGGGTCTGTGGGCCCCAGACCACGGGAAGGCTGCCCTGCTAAGGGCTGGGTCTTTCTCCTACAGGCACAAGGGAGCCCCGTGGAGGGGTTTATAACGGAGACAGGTAGTAAGATTCAGGGTTTAGAAAATTCCTCTAGGGACTTCCATGGTGGTCCAGTGGTTAAGACTCCGTGCTCCCAATGCAGGGGCCCCTGGCCGGGACCTAGATCCCGCAGGCATGCCGCAACTAAGAGCCCTCATGCCACAACTAAAAAAGAGCCCGCAGGCTGCAACTAAGACCCGGCACTGCCAAATAAATAAATAAATACTAAAAAAAAAAAAAAAAAGAAAGAAAGAAAAGAAAAGGAAGAAAAAAGAAAATTCCTCTGGCCCCAGTGTGTGGAATGCGTTCCTGGGACCCAGGTGGGCAGGCAAAAAAGCCAATGGAGAAATAACCCAGGCGGGGTGACTTGAGTCTACAGGCAGCCGAGTGGGGCGCTCTGGCGCGGAGGAATTTGCATGCTGCAGGCGGTGCGCAGCCAAGGCCAAGGCCAATCTGGGCTCCCTAGGGGGGATCAGCGGCTCACGCCTCCCCTCTACCCGCTGCACATGGGCAGAAGGCCTCCTCCACTCCGCCAGGCTCAGCGCAGCGGCAGGCGGTCCAGGTCCAACCTCAGGCAGGCAGCACGCTCAGTTTTGTCTCTGCACTCTTTATACTTTCATCTGATTTTTCTCTTTTAAAAAGTCAGTTCACGTTTTAACACATGCATGTATTTTTTTAATTAATTAATTAATTTTTTTTTTTTTTTTTTGCCTGCGTTGGGTCTTCGTTGCCGCACGCGGGCTTTCTCTAGCTGCGGCGAGCGGAGCGGGAGCTACTCTTCCTTGTGGTGCGCGGGCTTCTCATTGCGGTGGCTTCTCTTACTGCTTCAGTAGTTGTGGCCCGCGGGCTCTAGAGCGCAGGCTCAGTAGTTGTGGCACACGGGCTTAGTTGCTCCGCGGCATGTGGGATCTTCCCGGACCAGGGCTCGAACCCGTGTCCCCTACAATGGCAGGCGGATTCTTAACCACTGAGCCACCAGGGAAGACCACATGCATGGATTTTTAAAGTGAACATTAGAGGAATGTATGAAGGATTGTTGTACTATTATTCTCTATGCCCCTGTATGTGTGAACATTTTCATACTAAAAACATTAAGCAAATATGTCACCACCATGTACATATGGAAAGCCAAGTGTCATTCTAAACTCTCAATGGAAACTCTTAAATCATCATCACACACACACATACATACACAAGTCATGTGTTTAAATTTACCTATCTCTTGCCCAAGGCTCCCAGTCTGAGACCTGTCTTTCCTTTGCTAAAAAGAGATTGCTAAAGTGTTAGAGAAATCTGGCAAAACCCTCCTTGACGCTAACCAGGATTTACTGCAACGTGAAAAATAAGCACCGCGTTGTTTTTAAAAACTGCACCCACACTCCCTAACTCTGGCAAACAAGTCCAAGGGCTAAGGCTGAACTCAGAATCGCAGACACCGGGGTTCGGGTTACCTGCGACCCTCGGGGACGCGAAGCCAGTAAGCAATGTAGCTATATTCGAACCCAAGTCGTGTGGTTCTTGAGTGTTGGCTCTTACTGAGCCATTCCATGCAAATTGGCGGAGGCCACTGACTTTTTAAAAGTTGAGTTCCATGCCAGGCACTCAACAGGCGCCCGGTGTGCTGCGCCGTCCTTGAAAGGGGGCTGATTTCCTCCCACCCCACGCGGGCTTTCAGGTAGCCCAGCACTACCCTCTTCCCCAACTTTCTGCCTCAACCACTCCTGCCCGCTCGCTCCGCGGGTCCAAGACTCCGGCGAGCGGGACGGAGCCGGTGCAGGTGCTCGGGACCCGGGCCTGGGCCGGGTGTGGCCGGGGTTTGTGCGCGCCCCAAAGGTAGCCGGCGCCCCAGGGCAGCCGCCCCCGGCGGCAAGGCGAGGCGAGGAGGGGCGACGCTTCCCGGCAGGAAGGCGCTGAGGGGCGCGGCCTTGGAAGGTTGCCCCCGGCGGTCGGGCTGCAACGAGAGGCCGGCAGACGAACGCAGGTGACGACAGCTCCTGCAACTGGGCGCTCGACCCGTGCTCACCTTATATGGGCAGGCGCGGCGCGGCGCGGGCGGGGCCGGGACGGCGCGGGCGGGGCGGGGCGTCCTACACTGCGAGCCCCTCCCCTAAGTCAAAAGAACCTCTGCGGGAAACTTTCCTGCAAGGGTGGGCCCATGCGGTGATGCCCCCTGGTGCCCAGAGTCCCTTTCAGGACTCCCGCCGCGCCCGTCTCCAGGCTGAGACCCTCGCCGGCCCCGTCTCACACGGGCTGAACTTGACTGACTCCCTTTGTGATTGTGGGCGGGCTTCTTCACCTCAACGCGGTCGCAGGTCCTTACTGGGGTACCTGGGGGGCGACGGGGGTAGCTTTAGTGACGGCATCTTGGAGCGCTCACTCACCGGGTCTTAGAGTCAGACGGTGCGCCTACCCGGCCGGGTCTGTCCCAAGTGGATGCCTTTCCTAACTCGCACTAAGGAAGTCTCTGTAACCCCGGGCTCAGCCTAGGGCCTGGCTAAACATTAGCCATTGATTCATCGGAAGTGTTTGGTTGATTGAGCCCTTCCTGGTGGGACAAGACTCCAAACCTAAGAGGAAGTGTCCAGCATCAGTCAGCCCACTGGTTCCCTGACCTCCTGTCTTCTCCCTCCACCTGCTCCTCACTGCCCAGATCATTTTACCACCCTAATCTGTCCAATTGCTCTTTACAGCCCTTCACAGACGCCCAGGCGCCCACAGGCTGTGTTGAAAGGGGAGCAAAATATACCACCCCAAAATACGGTATATGAAACATGAGAGAAGCTCTGAAAACTGAGTGTAAGTTACCTTTTTGGAAGAAAAATTTACATTTATAAGGGAAATCTCTATTTGTAAGGGTGTCTCCCTCTCTGTACCAGGGAGAGTAGGATGGCTCTTAATCTCTAGAAACTCTTATCCAAGGAGAAGGTAAGGACTTAAATCTGCATAACAACCTTACCCGCCTTTACTGTGCTTTTCATGGTCACCTCCCATAACTGACTCTCAGCCCCAACATTTTTTTTTTAATTTAATGAGTTTACATCAAAAAATTAGGTGGTCATTTTACATTTAAGGAATAAAAATTAAAAAAAAAATAACCAATACAGAGAGTAAGGGGATTTTAACCAAGTGTACGTTTCTTTTTGCTATGGTTTTTAACAATTCATCTCATCATATTGCAATGTGCAAATGCATTTGCAGCACCCATTACAATCATGAAACTAAATTTAAGGAAGTACATTGTTACTAATGGCCCTCAGAGGAAACTGATTTACCTTCTATTAAAAACTCTACAGTGTATAAGCATTACACGGTAATGCTACTTAACCACCATTTTTCGCAAGAACCATCACCAAAGTTTTCTGGAAATGAGCCCACAAAGAATTAAATATTTAAAAGGTGAAATGTTCCTTATTCTAACTTTAGCAAGATCTTTCTTTTTCATTGTTAAGAAACACTTGAAGAGTTTTAAAGCAAAAGCTGTTAAGAGTAGAGTCCAGATAGCTAAAACTGTAATCCTGAGTTCAAACTTACACATACGTCTTTTGTAAATAGTTCTCAATAAAATATTCTCTCTCCCCAGCCCCTTGCCTCTAATCTTGAATCTTTTCTTACAAAACTTTGGTCAAGAGTAGAAATATAACCAGGCAGATGTATATGCCATACAAGAATGGTAAAGCCCAACAAATGAGTTTGAGTTTTAGAAATAGAAAGCAATTAAAATGTACTCAAAGTTACATTAAGAAAAGCTTTCACTGGGTAATATTGAAACAGTCACAAAGGTTACGAAAATACTGATATCAAAGTGCAAATGATTACAATGTTAAAATAGACAAAAACTACTATACCAGAGCCTCTTTTAAAATGAAAAATAAAGAACACAACACACACATGAGTAAGGACTCTTTTCCTGTTCTACTCAAGAATCTGAGTCTTTATATTCATAGGGTTGGTTATGTTGACATCTAGTAGAGTTTCTTATGACATCTGACAGTCTCATTCCAATTTCAGATGGCGACTCTTTAAGGAACCTCTTGGTTTCGGTCACATCTTGGTCACTGTACAATTTCAAAGTAGTGCAGTATCGCCATGATGTGCTGAGGCGTGAAGACATATCCCATGTATAGTGCCATCCCCACATGGAATCCAGCATGGAATTGAACACAGTCCGCTCCCAGGGCTCCAGCATGTACAGTGCCATGACCGGCAGCTACTGGTAGTAGAACCAGGACATCTGCTTCCAGGCCCGCACCAGCGCCATCCCTGCCACGCACCTCCCGTGTTGCAGCCAGTCGTCAGTCTGTCCGGCCAGAAGAGTTACTCAGTTTCCTGGGAATCTCCCATGTATACAGAAGGTATACATGTTACTAAGCTTTTGTTCGTTTTTCTCCTGTTAATCTGTCTTATGTCAATGCATTTCCCTGGAGGCATCATTGCTGTTCCGTGCTTCCCTCCAAGAAAACCCTTCCTTTGCACACACTCAGACATATGTTTATCCTTCAAAAAGGTACCTCTTAATGTCCTCCCCCGACTTTTCTACTGATTACTTAATCTTTCTGAGCTTCAACTTCTTCATCTGCAAAATGAGGATTAATTAATTAATTAAAAAATTAATGCTCACCTCACTATGTTATTGTGAGGGTCCCATGAGTTAATGTCTGTACCACGCTCAAGACAGTGTGTTGAACAAATTCATCTGACTATGTTCACCCACGCTCGTGCTCCGAGTTCCATGAGAGCTGGGCTCTTCTCTCCCCGCCGTGCATATCCTGCGCCTGGCACAGGTGCCGATGTTTTGTTCTCGGGGGTGAATGAGTGAATTTCAGGTGGTGGGGGGAGGGGTGGAGGTGGTCCCTCACGGGAATGGCCACCACTCACGTTGAAAAAGTAGACCACGCATCTGCTGGGATGTAGCATGTTCTGACTTTCCCTCCACAGCCTCCCCAGGGAGCTTCAGGGCACCCCGGGAGGGATGTAGGATGGCTCTTGATCCCCTTGTGTCCAGGTGAACCTCTGAGGCATGCGGAGGTGAAATTACACAGTGAGAGGCAGAGTGAAGACTCGTCCCCTTTTAGCACTCAAAGTCCTGTGTCCCGGGGACCCCCTTAAGTCTCAGGCAAACCAGGATGGTTGGTCATTCCAGATCAAGTTCCAAACCCTAGTCTGTGAGGAACCCCACCTCCGCCCTCCTCTGGGCCTGTGTCATTGTCTCCAAGATTTTTAGTGAGTTTCCTGAAGAGGAGACAACGCCTTCCAGCCCAGAGGGCCCGGGCCGCTAAAAAAATCAGTCTCCCTCTTACTCTTTCTTACTCTCTCCAAAATTCAAACTCACAGCACAACTGGGGTGGGGGGGAAGAGAAGGGCGCAGACTTGGGGCTAGGAGTTCAGCTCACTTTGACAGCCTCATGGCCACTCCTGTGACTGGAGAAGGAGGTTCCTCAGGGCTCTCAGGCTGGCGGGGGAGAGGGACGTGTGGACCTGTGGCATCAGTCTCGTGGCTGGCCAGCTGGAGAAGGGTCTCTGAAGGGCAACCTCCTGACCTGGCCCCTCCCCAGCTGGCCTCTGGCTCCCACGCCATCTTCCGCCCCTCCCCTCGCTGGGCCCGGTTTCCTCTATTAAGCAGGGGAAGGGAGCTGGTCTCTGAGGGCCTTCCCGCCCTGAAGTTAGACTTGGGGCCAGCAGAGTGCTGGGAAATGCAGCCCCCAGAGAGGAGCCAGAAGAGGTCAAGCCCTCTTGAGCAAGTGGCGGCACGGCCCGGGCCTCACATGTGCAAAGAGACTCATCTTCCCAGGCTGCCCCAGCCCGAGCAGACCCAGCTCCCGCCCCGCTGGCCTCATCCTCCTGGGCCACTGTCCAGGGCAGCTGCTTCTCCGCTGGTTCCCCAGAGGCCCCGGGGCCAGCGCCGGGACACAGAGGGCCAGGGCTGGCTCAACACAGCCTGCCCTCCTTCCCCTTGCTGAGGAGGAGACGCCCACTCTTGTGGCCTGAGACGCGCATCCCTGACGTTGGCCTGGCTATGGCTGGGTGGTCAGGGCCAAAGGCTGAGCGAACACCAGGCCCTCTGGGCAGCTGGTCCCCCGCCTGTAGCCACCGTGAAGCCCCCCTACCCCCCGGGCCACGTGGTACTCAGCAGGGCCAGCAAATGCGGACATGGAAGGCAAGGCCTTTTGGGGGGGACTTGGCAGGGAGAAGGCACCCCCAGGGGGACTCTTTCCCGCTCCCTTCCTGTAGAAATACTCTCCCCATCAACCTCCCTGCCAACCTCAGTCAAGAACAACCTCAAAACTGGCAGTGGGGGGCTTCCCTGGTGGCACAGTGGTTGAGGGTCCGCCTGCCAATGCAGGGGACACGGCTTCGAGCCCTGGTCCGGGAAGATCCCACATGCTGTGGAGCAACTCAGCCCGTGTGCCACAACTACGGAGCCTGCGCTCTAGAGCCCGTGAGCCACAACTACTGAGCCCGTGAGCCACAACTACTGAGCCCACGTGCCACAGCTACTGAAGCCTGTGTGCCTAGAGCCCGTGCTCCCAACAAGAGAAGCCACCGCAATGAGAAATCCGCGCACCGCAACGAAGACCCAACGCAGCCAAAAATAAATAAATAAATTAATTAATTAAAAAAAAAAGCTGGCAGTGGGAACCCAGAGCCAGCTCTGGATTCTCTCCTCTTGCTGGTTGACCCCAGGCAAGGCCCCCATCCTCTCTGGCTCCCTCTCCCTCTCCTGGTCCAGCCTCAGTAGATTCCTTCCCTTATTTCAACATCACAGGGTCCCTGTGAGATGGGAACGATTAATCCAGGAAATAACATGAGAGGAACAAATACATCTGTTTCATGGGGAGGGAGTACTCGGTGACCCAAGGACACAGAGGTGCCCAAAGTCACATGGGAAGTGGCAGAGGTGCTGGAGCCCAGCCAGGCCTCCTAGGTGAGGAGAGAGGGTCCTTTGTAATAGAGTCTGGGTGGTGGGATGAGGATGAGGGCCAGACCAGCCACAGGGCCTGGTGTGGAGCAGCTCCCTAGTAGGTGACATGCTTCATCCGTTGCTTCATTCATTCATCTTGGGAGAGTCCTCTTCTGTGCCTGGCCCCATGGGAAGGGTGTGGGTAGGGAAGGCAGCCCAAAGAGCTGAACCAGGAGGGGTTTAGGGCTGTGATCTTTGCAGCTGCGTTTTCTCAAAGCCTAGTCCACAAGCCTCTGCATCTAAATCACTAGGGCTTTAAAAATGCACATTCCTAGGTCCTACCCCAGACCCATGACCATCACCAGATCCTTATAAAAATGGTTGCTTTGGGGACTTCCCTGGCAGTCCAATGGTTAAGACTCCACACTCCCATTGCAGGGGGCACGGGTTCGATCCCTGGCCAAGGAACTAAGATCCCACACACTGCACAGCCTGACCAAAAAAAGAAAAAGGTTGCTCTGGACTTGGGGCATCTCAGAAATGTCAGAATTTGGGACATGGAAAATTTTCTTTTTAATAAACTTATTTATTTATTATTTTTGGCTGTGCTGGGTCTTTGTTGCTGCACGCGGGCTTTCTCTAGTTGCGGCGAGCAGGGGCTACTCTGTTGTGGTTCGAGGGCTTCTCACTGCAGTGGCTTCTTCTGTTGTGGAGCACGGGCTCTAGGCACACGGGCTTCAGTAGTTGTGGCTCGCAGGCTCAGTAGTTGTGGCTCGCGGGCTCTAGAGCGCAGGCTCAGTAGTTGTGGGCATGGGCTTAGTTGCTCCATGGCCTGTGGCATCTTCCCAAACCAGGGATTGAACCCGTGTACCCTACAATGGCAGGCGGATTTCTAACCAATGCGCCACCAGGGAAGTTCCAGGGCTTGGAACTTTCTAAGGCAAAGGTGGCAGAGACTAAAAGGTGGCTGGAGGTGGGCCAGGTCTGATGACATTCTTGCTGCTCGGCCTCCCCTCCCCCAAAGTAAACCAGCAGGTGAGAGGTGCAGGTGGAGGGCTCCAGCTCAGGTTACAGGCCTGGGGACACGCCTTCCGAGCTCCCAGCCACCATAAAATGCTCCCTTTGACCTGGGAGTCCCACATCTATAAAATTTAAAGGAAGAAATGAGCTCTGTGTCCACACATGTTCATTCTGGCCTTATTTATAATGGATAAAAAAATTAACTGAAAACTCCCTAAATATTGGACCATGGGGGAAAGGTTAAGGGTGTGACCCTCGCTGAGTGATGTCCCCTGGCTGGGGATACACTAAAGGGTGGTCATGGGAATGCAGAGAGCCGCAGCTGTGGGGTGGTGGGAAGGCTGTACAGGAGGAGAGCCAGGGACACGGGAGTCAGATTGTCTGGTTTACCTCCTGGTTCTGCCCCTTCCCAGCTGTGTGACCTGAGGCTATAACTGAAGCCCTCTGTGCTTCAGTTTCCTCATCCATAAACTAGAGCTCATAATAGGACCTACCTCCTAGGATTATGTGAGCACTGAAGGAGTTAATACACAGAGTGTTTGCAACAGTGTCTAGAACCCCTCGGTGTTAGTCACTACTGTTAAACTATGTAAAACAGGCTGTTATGGGCTGAGTTGTGTCTCCCCAAATTCATCTGTTGAGGCCCTAACTCCCAGGACCTTAGGATGTGACTTTCTCTAGCACAGAAAAAAAACAAAGAATGTGACTGTAGTTGGAGATGCAGCCTTTATAGAGGTAATTAAGTTAAAATGACCTGATCCAATATGACTGGTAGCCTTATAAGAAAAGAAAATTGGGATACACAAACAGACATGAGGGATGCACACACAGAAGAAAGACCTTGTGAGGACACAGTGAGAAGGCAGCCGTCTGCAAGCCAAGGAGAGAGGCCCCAGGAAACAACCCTGCTGACACCTTGATCTTGGACTTCTCACCTCCAGAACTGTGAGAAATAAGTTTATGTTGTTTAATCTACCCAGTCTGTGGTACTTTGTTAGGCAGCCCTAGCACACTAATGCACATGCCTAGAAAAGTTTAACATGATACTTACCACATAACAACTCTATGTTCTAACATTACATTTATTATCGCATGTCAATCTCTCAACCATGAGGAGGTTATGTACTATCCTCCCATTTCAGAGATGAAGAAAACTGAGGCTTGGCTAGTGAGGGGGAGGGCTAGGATTGGAACCAGGTCTATGTGACTCCAAGACCCCATTCAAAGCCTGGCTCCATTCCCCTTGGTGGGGCCCCACTCAGCCCCTTCCATCCCCAGCTTTCCTCCTTGGACAGATAGATCATGTACTTTCCCACCTCTGTGCCTTTGCACATGCTGTTCCCTCTGCCTGGAATGCTCTTCCTACTGCTTGCCTCTCGGGCTAACTCCTATTCAATTCTCCTAAACAAAACGATTTATTTATTTATTCATTTACTTAGGCTGCTCCAGGTCTTAGTTGCCGCATGTGGGATTTTCATTGCAGCATGCGGGATCTTTAGTTGTGGCATGCAGACTCTTAGTTGTTGCATGTGGAATCTTAGTTGTGGCATGCATGCGGGCTCTATTTCCCTGACCAGGGATCGAACCCAGGCCCCCTGCATTGGAAACACAGAGTCTGACCCCTGGACCACCAGGGAAGTCCCAACAAAACCTTTCTTGAACCTCACTTCCTCTCAATGCTTTACCTGACAGCCCTGCAGATTTGCTCCTTTTCAGGGCTTCCAATCATTCTGTGCTTTATCTTCGAGAAGGTAAATGTTACTTGTTTCTACTGTGGCGGTTTATACTTTACATTGTATCCATGTGCTTGCTGTAAGCTTCTTGGGGGGGGGGGTGGCTACATTGTATCCATGTGCTTGCTGTAAGCTTCTTGGGGGGGGGTTGGCTACATTGTATCCCTGTGCTTGCTGTAAGCTTCTTGAGGGCGGGGGCTACATTGTATCCATGTGCTTGCTGTAAGCTTCTTGAGGGCGGGGGCTGTGTCCTCCTCTGCTTTGACTTCTAACTCCTAGCACCAGGCAGCCCAGAGAGGCACCCACACACACTGGCTGGCTGAGGTTAGGGGGTGGAGCTGCCATGCTGGGACTGGAGAGAATATTCCAGCCTTAGCAGTAGATCCTAAGCAAAGCAATCTTCCGCCTCCTGCCCGGGGACTGGGTGGGGGAGATAGATGAAAGAGACGCCCAAAGTCCCCACTCTTGGCATGAGAACAGGTGTCCTATGACCCCCCTGGGGGTAGCACAGTGGCAAAGGGAGAGGTAGAGGGGTTGGGTCGGGCCACCGCACCCTCCTTTCCCAGGGTGTGTCCTGGGCACATCACACTACCTCTCTGGGCCTCAGTTTCCTCTTATGTGAAATGGTAACAAGAGTTGCTACCTCAGGTGGGCGCTGGGGGCTTAGATGTGGGTGGCACACCTGGCAGGGTGGGACACAAAGGAACCGATGCCGGATTGCCTGCTTGCCGGCTGCTGAGGCAGCGGACCACAGACGGACAGCTACTTGCCTGCGGTCAGCCGGGATGCCGGCTAAAGGTGGGGAACTAGCTCAGTCAGAAATCAGCAACTGTGTAACAGTGGCACCCTTGCTCACAAAAGGTGCTCCCATCCGTGGCTGTGTGTGGACAGCTGGCTCAGAGGCTGAGCGAGAGGCCAGTCAGACGTGGCCGGGAGGCATGGAGAACAGGGGACCAGACTCAGGGTGAATTCCAGTGGGCATTCTCCAAGGGTGAGGTCGCCACCTAGCTCCCCAGGCTGCCAGAGCCACAGGCACCACTGAGCCGAGCTCTAGAGCAGGAGGGGGTGGAGGTGGTGGTCAGAGCCAGGACACAGAGCCAAATAAATACAAGACCCACAGCCTGGCACCGCGACCGGCCCCTCGCATTGTGAGGTGCTGGGGTTCTTATCTCGGGAAATCTGGTGTTTCCTGTTTAAGATGTAGCTTAGAGTTGGGGGAAGCTGGGGGGAGGGGAAAAGCAAAGCAAAGGACATTTCTCAAGAGCCTGCTGGGTATGCCAGCAGGTCTAATCCTCAGGATGACCTCATTCCGTGGTGACTGTTATTAGCCCCACTTTGCAGATTGTGCAATCGGGGCTCAAAATGGTGGAAAACTTTGCCCCAAAGACAAAATGGTACAGCTAATGGGTAAGAACACAGAGACTTTGGAATCAAACACATCTGAGTTCAGGTCTGAGCTCTGACACCTGTTCATGCCGAGTTACTTAAGCCCTCTTGGCCTCAGTTTCCTCATCTGTAAAATGGTGATAATGATAGCCCCTACCTCCTTGGGTGGCTGTGAGGGCTCGGTGAGATGGCACAGGTGACACACACTCAGCGAGCGCCAGCCACCATCATCCCCATTTTGCTGATGTGACAACTGAGCCTCAGAATGGTGATGCCCACCACTGGTGGGTGGCAAGTTCAGGGTCTGAACCCAGATACGATTCTTCCGGCCCTACTTACACCACTGTGGACTGACTGATGGTGGCCCCCAGCTTCCAAAAGGCTGTCAGGAGGTGGCTGAAGAGGGGAGGCTCCCAGATTTCCGGCAGAGACATGGAAGCCAGCCTGGGGACTGGGGTTCAGGGTCACGCCTGCAGCCGGTGTTCCAGGCAGCGGAGAGGAACTGCGGCAGCATGCCTGGAAGCCCGGCCTGTCCGCAGCATCCTGCCCTCCGCCGACATTGTTCTCTGGACCCTCTCAGCCCAGGGGCTGAACATTAGGGGTTTCCGGCAGCCTGGCCAAACTACCTTCACTTTCCGGAGAAGCCTTCGCCAGACAGCTGGGGTAGGGGCTGAGCTGGCCCCGAGCCCCGAGCCCCAGGCAGGGCGTGCTGGGAAGGGCACTGGCGCGGCCCCAATAACATGCCCTTGACCTCAGGTCCTGACCCCGGAGACTGCCCTTCTCAGAGACACGGCTGCCCTCCTCGCTCCCGCTCCTGGAGCCCAGGGAAGAAAAGGCCGCGACTTATCTTCATTTCAGGGTTGGCTGAAGTCAGGGCACTCGGCTTCAGGTCCTCGTCACAAACATTCTGCAACCTGGGCAAGCCTCCGCCTTCCCGTGCCCTTCTGAGAGCCTAGAAGTTACCCCAGGCCCCCTCGCGCTCTGACATTCGTTTAGGGTGACCTGCTGCCCTTTGCTCTGTTGTCTTAGAGCGTGAGCTTCTTGGGGCTGTGGTCAGTTTCCCTCCCATGTTCATCAGCGTAGAGGGAACCCACAGTGGTGACCACCATTCTTCCATCCAAATGTTTCTAAGACCTGCTAAGGCTCTTTGGTAGTGAGCATTCCCATCCGGAACAGGGTCTCGGCCATTCCGCTGATGTCACTCAGCGCTGTTCCCTCATCTGTGTAATGGGGAGAACTGCCTGGCAGGGGAGCTGTAGGGGTCACAGGAGAGAACATAAACTCTACAAACTGAAGCTTCCACCTCTGCCCCCGCCCCCCCCCCGCCTCCGGATCAACTGGATAGACTTGGTATTACGAGAATAAGTGTACAGAAGCCACACCCCAGGACGTCTCGGGGCTGAGGGGGAGCCCGTGGCTGTGCCCCCTTTCCTGGGCTTTGCACGTATCTGTGCTTCAGAGGGGAGGGGGGTGTCCCCTTGACCCCAGCAGAGCTGCCAGGCCCCACAGCTGCACTGCCAACCCCTCTTCCACAGGCCCGGGAGCCCGAGGCACCCAGAGGGCAACGGTGGGGCCGACGATGCAGAGGCAGCGGTGACCTGGTGAGATCAGCGCCGTGGAATTAGTCAGACGGGATCACCCTGAGGATCCTGCACTCACAGCCAGTGACTCATGCCGCGTCCAGCCTCACAGGCGGAGAAGCCAGCTGAGGCGGCACCGTCTCACCTCGCCCCGCAGCACACCTTTTAAGGAGAGGGCGCTCCGGGCAGCTCAGAGGCCTTTGCCAGCCCTTCTCCACACCTGCCCGGGGCGGGTACAGGGGCCAGACCCCCACCCGGGTTCAAATCCGGCATTGGCACGTTTCAGACGTGACCTTGGGCAAGTCAAGTTCCTGGAACCGGTGCCTTCACTTGTAACGTGGAAATAATTCTTGCCTCGCGAGAGAAGAGAGGAACTAAAGGAGGCAGCGTGTATGCAAAGCGCTTGGCAGTGGGCAGCTGTGAAGGAGCGGCAGAGGACAGCGGGAACGGCCGGGCTCGGGAGTCAGGCGGCCCGGCTCTGAATTCTCGTCCCAACCCTTACCCGCTGGGCGTCTCTGAGTTACCCAACTCTGCATCAGTGCCTTTTCTCTAACATGAGCTGAAGCTGCCTGCCTTGTCAGCCCGCGGTGAGATTAGGATCACACGCTACCTTCCGTAAGGCGGCGGGGGAGGTGCAGGCGCAGGGCCAGCCCAGGTGCCTGTGAACTTCCTGTCTTGGACAACGTCCCCACCCTCCCTGAGTGGGTGTCGTGCGTGAACGGGAGCGATGATCAGTGCTTGCCTTGTGGGGCTGCCGGGGGGGGGGCGGTGCTTAGAACAGGGCCTGGCACCCAGGAAGTACCCTCTGCGCACTGGCTGTTCTTACTCATCTTACACACGGCTCTTGGCCTTTCTCCACGAATGCCAGCTGCTGGTTTACTTCCCGTCCTCATGCCTGTGACAGAGCCCAGGCCTGCGGCCTTCCAGAGGCCACAGGCCCTGCTTCTGAGCCAACTCCGCCCTCTGGCGCCAGTCACAGCAGCCTTCCCGAGGCAGTCCTGGGGCCGCCCCCTCAAAGACCCTGCGGTAACACAGGCAGTTCCAATAGGGACACCAAGGACACTGAGAAGAGTGCACACAGCACCCCAGGGCCTAAGGGAAGGGTGCCGGGATACCCCTGCCGCCTGGCACCCAGTGAGCGGGCATCTGAGCTGGGCAAGTGAGCCAAAGGGCAGCTTGGCCACATGAGGAAGACGAGGGGTGGGCTTTCCCAGCTGGTAAGCCTGGTGTGCCTGACACCCTCCTCCACGGGCCAAGGCGGGGCTGGGAACAAGAAGGGGCAGAGAGCCTGGCCCTGAGGCCTCGGAGTTCCTGTGCGCGCACACACAGGAAGGACAGCCCACCTCCCAATGGGCTGGGGTGGGGAGAGGGGCAGGCCAGGCTTCTGCAGGAGTGTGGGCCTGTCAGCAGAAGAGGCCCTCCGAGGATCAGTTATAAGAGCTCAGGCTGCAGAGGCAACCAGCTCTGGGTAGAAACCTGGGCTCTGTACCCTGACAGCCTCTGTGTCCTCATCTGCATAATGGGGACAACAGACACCCCTCTGCCTTACTTGTATGTAAAGGCGTCTTCAGAACAGTGGCCACCACTGAAACCGGTATTAGTCACAGGAGGGGCTGGTCGAGGGCAAGAGGGTTGTGGGAGTCAGAGGAGAAAACAGGGGCAGAGCCTGGGAAGGGGCCACGGTGCTCCCAGGGCCCAGACAGAATGGAAGCCGTCGACAGTGCAAACCCTAGTTTTATTGGTCCAGTTCTTTCCGTAAAGTCTCCTGCTCGGAGAACCGAAGGGCCAGATGATGGTAAGGGAGGGTAGTGTCTCGAGCCTTTCAGAGGCAAGGGTTTGCAGGATGCCCCCAGCCCAACACACGTCCGCTGCACCGGCGCCTGGGAGGAAAGAGGGAGGTGGCTCTTTGGGGGGTGGGGGTGGGGGGTGGACACGGTAAGCTAGTGCAGGGCCCAGGGTCTGTTCTTCACAGCGGGAGGTAGACGGGACCACATAAAGTTCTTTATTACAGACCTACAAAAAAATGAGGGAATTATGTATATTACTCTCACTTGTTTGGGTTTCTTTTTTCCTTCTTCTTCTTTTTACAAAACAGCAGCAGGAAAGAAAAATGCAGGAGGCAGATGAGCCAGGCACCGGGGTTCAGATCAGAAGGGAGCAGGGAGACCAAGCCGTTACTGCAGGCTGGCCCCGGGACTCTGTCCCTGCAACCTGGAAGCGTGGCGACCAGCCCTAGAGGGAGCAGACAGAGAATGGGTGGGGAGACGTCTGTCCCAGCTCGGCGGCGGCACTGCTCCTTGGGCAGCCACCCTGGCGGTCAGCCGGGTTGGGAGCACTTGAGGCTCCTGTGTTTGGAGGCCTGGTCTCCAAAGCACGGGCCCACGGGGGCCAGACAGAGGGAGGAGGCGGGGAAGGGCCAGCACAGAAGGGCTGTGAGTGCTATCGGGGTCCCCACGGGAACACGGGGCCCAGGCGGGAGGGGCAGTCAGGACGCTTCCCTGCTTGTCAGCCAATCAGCTTCTTCAGGAAGGCCTCCAGCTGGTCCTCATCCTTGATGCCCACAAACTTGTCCACCACGTCCCCATTCTTGATGGCCAGCACGGTGGGCACAGCTGACACCTAGGTGGAGGGGACAAAGGAGGCCAAGTCACTCAGAGGTGACCTCCTCTTGACCGTTTTTCCCAAGCTGTGGGGAGAGGGCTGGTGGTTCATGCAGGGCAGTGACTGCCCAAAGCCACGGGTGGGCCCCCTTCCCTTTGCGCAGGGGTACGGCAGGGCCTGCAGGTCCGCTCCTGGAGAAACTTTTCCACTGTGGGCTCCCAGCAGTACCCTTCCTCCCCCAACTGTGTGCCTGACTCACTGTCCCAGTGGTTTGGCTGGAATGACAGGAGAGATTAAAATAACCCGTGCAGCTGCAGGCCAGAGCTGTGGGCAGGGAGGAGCTGAGGGGCTAAGAGAACCGCCCCGAGGGGCGGCCTGGCACACGGGGACCAGGAGAATCGGAATCCTGGCCTTGCCACTCATCAGCTGGGCGCCTTGGCCGGGTCACGCCAACTTCAGAGCCTTGGCGCCCTCTTCTGTGAAATGGGGATGAGTTTCTATGGTGCAGGTCTAGGACAGGGATTAAAGATTTGGGTATGAAGCTGAGTAGTCAGGAACTCACGCTCTGGGGCCGGCTGAGCCAATCTCAGGCCGTTCTGGGCGAGCCATTTCATCACTCTAAGTGTCAGTGTTCTCATCAGCAAATGGAGATACTACTGGGGCTTATATTAGCGGGCGTAGGGGCTGAACGGGCTAATCTCTGCAAAGTCTCAGCACAGCGCCCTGCACTCGGCACGGTGCCCAGCACACAGTGGGCACTCAACAAATGAAGGCCACAGAGGGCACGTCACAAAAGGAAAAGCCAGGGCCCCGCACAACCTCTTTCAGCTCCACGCCACGATGGTTAACAGGCTCCAGAAATTCAATGACTCACACTGGGCAGTGTGGGAGGAGGGGCTCAGCCTTGTGAACCTAAATTTATTTTTTAGGGGGGCTGGACATTCTTGGCCTGTGAAGCATTTTCTCAAGCTCCCCCAGGGGACCTGTACAGATCACGTGGTATGTAAATGAGGCCCAAGACCTGCTCTGGCATCGCGCATTCTGCTGCCTGGGCTCCCCACCTGGCATTGATGGCATCTGAAAAAACTATATAAACAGAACAAAATAAACACAGACTTTTCTAACACACAAGTTAACTACAAAGTAACTTGTAGTTACTTTGTAACTACAAAGTAGTTACATTTACAGTTACATTTGTAGCGATTTCTACAAACGTACCAGTTCTTCACGTGCCCTGAGTGCTGTCCTGCCCATGAGTCACCCTGGGAAGCCAGGCCTAAGATTTGGAACGTTCTGACTGTGCATATGTCAGTTACAAAACAGAAGCGCGGGCCTGACCGGCCCAGTCTCAGTATGTGGCAGGCTGTGCACCTCTCTTCTAACGGGCTTTGGGGACAAACACAACAGGTAAGATGACAAGAGTCCCTGTCCCTGTTAGTGCCTTCAGGTGCCCTCAAGGCTGTCCTGGGGCTGCTGTTGGTGGCAGCTGACACGCTTCCCAGAGGCAATGTGCAGGCAGACCCACCTGGAGGTGGGCTGACCACCACACGTGCCCCTGCTCATGGCGCCACCACTGGCTCCGTCCTTCGCGCCCCTGGCACGTGTGATAGCACGAAGTGCAAGGCTGAGCACATGGCTGCCCGTCTGCAGGCCCAGAAGGGGTCCTTCCAGGATGCAGTCCCTGGAGGCGCCCCCGGGCCCGCACATGCAGTCTCCTGCGCCCTCTACTGGTCTGTGGTGGCAGCGGCCTCACATCCGGCAGCTCTGAACTGAGGCCCAAGGCTCAGGTAGGTACTGCTCCACTTCACCCATGCTGGATCCCACGCTGTCCTGTGCGTCTTTAACTGAGGTAAAACTGTATCTCAATGTCTGAGCAGTGGTCTGATTGTTTTTACCGTCCTCCCTCTGAGCAGGACGCTGTGCTCACTGAGGTGGCTTGGAGTAGACTCAGTTCTTCTCCAGAATTCTAGATGATTCCCTTTACAATCGCATTTGTGTAAACTCACACGTGTGCTTGCACACGCACAGACCATGCTGTAGCTGGGTGTACAGCAGACACGCTGCAACTGTATTTTCATGACAACCCAAATCTAGTCATTACTGATCAAGGGAGTTCTTTGAGGTTTGAGCCTAGATATACAGACAGACACACACACACACACACTCACACACACAGAGCCATGGGCCTGCGAGAAGCTGGATTTCCTAGGACACTTCCGGGATACCTGGGCTGTGACTGGACTTCCCTTACCCCCAAGGAGGAGGATGTGGCTTTGCTGACCCTGAGTCTGGTTCACAAATCTGGAAGGGCTGGTGCCTGTAAAGACTGCCTTAAATGGAAGTGCGCAGGTCCCTGGCACATTCTCCTGGAAGGGCAATGTAAGTGTAAGGGGATCGCGGTGGGGCGAGAATTCAGCTCCCCTCTCAATTCCGGTGCCACTGAGGGAAGCAAGAGGCCGGAGAAGAGATGAAAAGATGCGCTAAGATGCGCTGAGCTCCTGCTCGTGAAGCCACCTGGAGGCTTCCATGCTTGGCTGAAGGCCCCGGGAACTCAGGAGGCGTAGGGGTGTGCGTGTGTGTCTTCCCACCAACCTGCAGCCCCCCAGCCCACATTGCCACTGAGCTTGGTGTCCCTGCCTGGTCTTCTCCCGTCTCACCCCAATTTCCTCCATTTGTGAAATGCAAAGGACCTCCCGAGGGACAGGCGGACGGGCACAGTGCTAGTTGTCACAGGAGACTGGTGACCTCCTCCTCGGCCAATTGCAGAACACAAAGGAAAAGGTCACTGTCACCCCGGCAGCCACATACTGGTGCTTTTTACGTGTCAGGGACAACCCGGACCATTTGTGTGTGCTGGCTCATCAACTCCTGCCTCAACGTGGGCTCATTTTACAGATGAGAAGACTGAGGCTCAAAGGCTGAGTGACTAAGCGATAGGGCTGGAATTTGAAACAAGATCTGTGTGACGTTGCTGTCGTGACATCAAACTACGTTATACCTCGGCCCAAGAGCAAGGGATTGGAGATAAAAACATTGAGTCCCAGCAGGGCAGGGAGGGATGTGTGGGGAAGCATTAAAAGGATCTCATGCTTCAAATGAGAAAGGCCAAATGCTTTGTAGAAGCTTTTGGATACAGGAGGGTTCTTGGAAAAACTATTACTGAAAGAATCGAATCCAACTATATAACATCCTGGAGAAGGCAAAACTACGGAGATAGTAGAAAGATCAGTGGCTGCCAGGAGTTCAGGCGGAGAGGGGAGGAAAAGGTCAAGCAGAGAGGATTTTAGGATGGTGAAACTCTTCTGTGTGAGACGGTAACGGTGGATTCGTGTCATTATCCACTTGTCCAAACCCACTCGCTGACGGCACCTCCCCTAGAAGGCCGGCCCAGAGCTTCAGGGCTTTTGCTCCTCGATGTTGGGTCCTGGACTCCCAGCAGTGGCATCACCTGGAAGCTTGTTAGAAATGCAGAATCTTGGACCCTTCTCGGACCCACTGTATCATAATCTGCTTTTTAACAATATCCCAGGTCATACTCATGTTTGAAAGTACTGATTTAGAAAACTTTCAAAATAAGGGAATATGGTAATGACGGAAGTACTGTGCATTCCAGCTATGCGTTATTTCAATAATACTGAAATACTATTCAATGAACTGTCTATGAGGATGTGTGGACCATTAAAAATTCAAATAAAAAATTCAAATGAGGTATCCCAAATATTGACAGTGGTTTGTTTCTATGCTAAGATTATTGCTACTTGGTTGTTTTTATAATGTTGTTTAAAGGGCATTCTCTGTAAGATGAGAAATGAAAGGATGAAACTCCAGGTGTGAGGCAAGCAGCAAGAAGCCCCAGAAGAAAGCATGAAGGTCTGCAGCCCGCTCTGCTCTCTCCCCAGGGTCTGAACGACTGGGGGGCACCCAGCAGAGGACCTGAGGCGACGGGGAGCAGAGAGCTCTTCACTCCGCCAAGCCAAGCGGTGCAGAGTGGGAGGGGGCACCCCAAGGCCCCGGGCCACTTTCCCTTCCCTCTCCTTTGGGAGATGGTGAAATTCTAGGGTGGACAGTTGACTGAAGCATAGAGTGTGGAGGGAGGGGAAGAGGGTGTGTGCTGGGCTTGGGGGTGGCAGGAGAGCTTGGGAAGAATTATATTCCCTGAATAACTGAAAGCAGTCTCTCCAAGTCCACCCACCATTCGGAAAAGGCCTTCAGGCTTCGGAGGAAGCTGTCCCAGGAGGCACTATGGGTCTCTTAGCTGAAACTTCTTCCTCAGACTCTCTTCAAAACAACAGGTGTGAAGGAAGGAAGGAAGGAAGGAAAGGGGTCGGGGAGGGGTCAGGAAGAATCCCCACCGGAGCTTCCTAAACCCTGCAATGACATCAGCCCAGGACCTGGCAAAACCAGGAGGCCGGGTCCAGGGGACGTGGGCCCAGCAGCCTTGAGGAATTTCTATATGACGCCGTACTATGTGGACAGTGGACGGAGGGAGAAGACCCTACAAGAGGACCTCTCCCCCACCACACTTCCCAGGCGTAACCACAGGGCTCAGGGCCCGGCCGTACATCACCTGGAATGCAGGCTCCCTGGAATGCAGGTGGGGTGGTCTTGGGGATTCTCACCACCCGTGCGGCCACAGCTGGAGGAACTGGGTGATTCTTTTTTGTATCCTTACAGCTACTCCAGTTGCTGAGGCACGGTCGGGGCTCAGGATGTGTTGGCCTAAGTTCCACTGCCTGAAGCTGAAGCTCAGGAGGGAGGGAGCCTGGAGCCCGCCCATCACCCTGGGGTGCCCAGAAGCTCCAGCCCTAAGCTCACACCAGAAGTCCACACCCTCACTCCCACAGCTGCCGTGGGTCTCTGGGGGAGGGAGGGGCAAGCAGTGAAAGCTAGGGGCCCCTAAATGGTCAGACAAGTACCCCCTTGACTGGGCAATCAGTGGGAGAGCTTTTGAAAACAAAACAAAAAAAAGTACAATTCATTGCTTCCCTCGAGCCCTTGTAAGCGGCCCCCGGTCACCCAGTGCCATGCATAGTCTTACTTTGGTGATATCCCCCCAATCACCTGCAGTCGTCATCTGTGGCTCTGCCTGCCCAGCATCTTTTTCCTTTGCCTCCGGTCAGCGCAGCCGGCTTTTCCTTTGAGTGACCACCCCAGCCCCAGCTCCGCGGGCAGCCAGCCTATTCTCACCCCCACCCCCACCCCTCTCCTGCCACAGGAACTGGCTGGAGGATGGGCATCTCTACTTTGCCTGGTCTAGAGAGTCGAACCTGGACTTCCAAACTCTGAGAAAAGAGAGATGCCACCTCTTTCCATCACTTATTACCAGGGAGGGATGTAGTTCACTCTGGCCAGATCTAGATGTTTCAAGAGAACGAGAAATCAGGATGTTCCCGAAAAATCTTCTGAGTTTTAAATAACAGCATCTGATTCAGCATTTAAAAAAAAAAACAAAAACACTTTGAGGGCCAGACCAATCAAGCTAGTGAGCCAGATGTGGCCCACAGGCCACCAGGGGCGACCCTGGCTCCGGAATAATGCCATCCAGGCCCCTTCCAATTGGGCGGCAGTCGGCCTTCCCAGCTGGCTGTCCTCTCACCGCTTGCTCGGCCCTTCACCGTGGCCATCCAGCCACAAGGGACCGCTCCCCTTTCTCCAACGACAAAGTGGCCTCCGAGGCCCAGAGGACGCTCCGCATCCCACGCATCTCCTGCCCCTCTTCCTCTGGCAAGCCCTGCTCCAGGCACACAGGCCCTGAGGTTCTGTGCGCACACGTGTGAGACCCTGACCGAAGAGCGGCACAGTTCAGTCCTTACTCCCTCCAGGTCTTCGCTCAGCTGTCAGCTTCTCAGCGAGGCCTTCCCGAGCCCGCCCTTTAAAAAAGGAAACCCTCCCCAGCCCTGTGCCCGGCACTCCCACCCCCCCTCCTGATTTCTTCTTCTCCACGGCACTTATTATCTAAAGCAGGGATCAGCGAACGGTGGTCCACGAGCCAAACCTGCTGCCCGCTGCCTGTTTTCGTAAATGAAGTTTTACCCGCACGCGGCCACGCCCATTTGTTTAGATACTTTCTATGGCTGCTCTCGTGCTACACGACAGGTGAGTATTGCAACAGAGACCAATGCCCTGCAAAGCCTCAAACGTGTACCACCTCGTCCTTTAGAGAACAAGTTTGTGGATGCCCAACCTAAAATACTCGCATGCAGGCTCCACACAGGCAGGGATTCTGTCAGCTCTGTTCACTGCCACATCCTCACCACCAAGTAACAGCCCTGGCCTCAAAGGGACTCTGAACACAGTGTCTGCTGAAGGAACGCACGAACCAGTCAGGCACAGAACAGCTCACGTCTCTGTGTTCGCTGTGCTCTCGGCCCTGCCTTCTTCTCCCATCCTTCATGGCTCTGCTCAGAGGGTCCCTCTACCGTGACACATTCCCCATCCCCTTTACTCCCCCACCCCAACCCCGGGGACAAGGAGCTCATCTTAGTTGCGCCAGAATCATGTACGCCTGGCACGCCGTAGGGCTCACAGATGGATGGATGAATCCATGAATGAGGGAGGGCATCAACTTCCCAAGATTCCGAGAAAAACCTGGTGTTTGGGGTCACACATCCCACTGCCTAAAGGTGGTGAAGAGAGACAGGAGGCTCAGAGGACCAAGGGAGTCACATCTGAAGTGCTCTGAACCCCTGAGATCTCTAGAAAGAATCAAGACACCCCCTTACTGGCTTCCTGGCGGCCCCCAAGACGTCTCCAGCTACCCTGTGGCCCCAAGCATCCCCACACCAGTTGCCCCGTGGCCATCCCCTGCCGAAACATACCTCATACTCTATGGCGAGGTCTGTGTGGTCGTCAATATCCACCTTGGCCATCACCACCTTTCCATGCTGCTTGGCCACCACCTTCTCTAACCTTGGCCCCAGGATCTTGCAGGGACCACACCACCTCGGAAGGGGAAGGAGAAGCATCCCGTCACAAAAGCGCTCGCCAGTCAGTCTACGGTTTCCCAGGACCTTCCCTTGACCCACATCTTTCCGAGGGACTGTCTGGCCTCATCACCTCTGCTTACAGTGTTTGGATATTAACCTGTAATGCTGACATGCCAGGTAACTCCAGGAGACTCTGCAATTGGGAAATTTTTACAGGTCCTGGATTTCTAAAACACGGGCCTCATCCTAAGACTCTTAGAAAGGTCATTTCACGTATTTCACTATATCTAAAAGAAATACACTGTCATATAGATGAAAGCGGGATTTGAAGTTAAAAGGTTTAGGTTCAAAGACAGGCTCCTGCCAACCAGCTGATTGTTCTGAAGCTTCAGTTTCCTCATTTGAAAGCGAGACTCTGGATCTAGAAGCTATGATGAGAAATCAATTAAGACAACGTGGATAAACATGCTTTGTAAGCTGCAGAGTTACTTCAAACACCTCACGGACTCGGAACTAAGGGAACTGAAACCAGTAGCTAGGGAGTATCTACGACTGCCAGCCACTGTGCCAGGACCTTCTCAGCTTTTACTACACAGAACCCTCAACCCTGCAAAGGAAAAGAAAACATCTTCCTAAGAAACTGAGGCCCAAACAAGTTACGAGACTTGTGCAAGGTCTGGGACTGCATCCAAGGTTGTGTTCCAAGTGTCTTCTTTTAGCCCCAGGTTACCCTGTGATCCCCCAGGCCCTCTGTCAACTGCCGTCACTGCACTAACACAGATGTTCCCCTCTAGATGGTAAGCCTAGACTGTCATCTCTAAGTACGTGCCACTAAGGGCAGTGCCTGGCACTGAATGAACAAACTCAACCCCTGCCTCCTTTATGGGGAAGAAGATAAGGCATCACCCCACTTTTCATCCATTTTAGAAGCCTTCTCCGGTATGCTCATCAGACCAGGAGGGCAGGACAGCTCTGCCTTTCATGAACCCCCGACTGGTGACTCCTATTTTATTCTCAGCCTTTAAACCCTTTGCATTCAGAGATTTTAATGAACTCACAACACCTAAAAACCCAGTCTGCAAGACCTTATCTCCTATCAAAGTGAAGAGAGGGAGGCAGAAGGACACCACATGGCCCGCCCAAGGCAACACAGTGAGTCAGAGAAAGAATGGGAAAGAAAGCAAAAGAATCTGTCAGTGGTTTGGTTTGCGCAAAAGGCCTTCCAACTTCTAACTCTGGCTTCTTTCAGGATGCCCCATTCTGAGGGGTTTGTCCAGTAGTTTTGGAGTCAGGCGTCTAGCCAGGCCTCAAAGGTCCGGAAATGAAGAAGGCCAGGCCAACAATCAGAAGGCCACAGACATTTAAACATCCCTAAAACAAACTCACACAGCACTGGAAAGAAATTCCTGCCCATCCCCTGCATGCCTGGGCACCACTGCGGTGGCACTGGTAACTTTTTGCCAGCCCTTCCCAGGTTAGGTGGCAAGATGTTAAAATAAAATCAGCTCTCTAACGGGCCAGGAACTGGGATACACCACAAGTCAGATGATGCTGGAGTCATATTTTTCCTGCTTTGGTCCAAGCTGAAGATGACCGGGGCCATTCGGGCAGTGAGATACACAACATAAGTGTTTCGCAGCACCGATCACAGTGAGTTCTGAAGATTGTTTACTAGTTTGTCTCCTGCCAAACTATACTTAATCTTTGAGAGAAGGGATTGGGTCTCATCAATCTTTGGAATGAGTCTACATATGAGAAGAATCAAATGTAGCGCTGAGACATAGCGGGCTCTCAATAAACAAATACCTGAACGAGTGATACCCCAGTCTTCTGCCAACTCCCAGGACTCACTGTGCATGGAAATCCACAACCACTGGCGTCTCACTGTTGACAACTCGGTCTTGAAAGTCTGGTCCATCCTGGATGTTAAAGGTCGTCGTACAGACTCTGGTGGTGTATATTGACCGGGCTTGGCTGGGTGTTACTGTCAGGTTACCGGGACTGCGTTGTGGGGTCTGCAGGGCCCTGGACGCACGGGGTGCCCACCGACTCTGAGAGGGCTCCCTGCAGATTACGGAGGCCAGGAACCTTCTCAGGAGAAGCCGCTGAGCCATCTGTGAGGGGAAGAGGCAGGAAGAGTAGGGGCAGTCAATACACCATTAAAAGAGAGGTATACGGGAAACTCCGAGGCTCAGGTAAATCGTGACATGTCCAAAATAACCCAATTATTAAATGAGAATCAACGTTGGAACCCACGGCGGTCTGAGAAGTCCTTACTCTATCGATTACTTTTTTTCAAAGTGTTTTAATGGGAAATTTAGGACAAAGGGGGTGGCTGTCAAAGGATCAGGAAAGAGGAACCGCAACAATTCAAGGAGGAACGAAGAGGCACGGGGTAGGAGGGGGGAACTAAAAAAGGAGGAACGTGTGTGTGGAAGGAACTGGACGCCCCCAGGGACCCCGGCTCCCCGGATAGCAAGTTCCCCCAGCCCAAGGTCTCTGTCCGCTCGGCCGCCGGCCCACACAGGAGCGCGCCAGCAGAGTGCCTCAGCCGCCTTGACACCACCTCGCGCCACCCCCACGGGCCTCCTACCTCCCTGCAGCGAGAGCGGAGGCATGCACAGCGCGGCCCTCCCCACCGGTCAAGGGCACTCCTGTTGTCACTTCCTCGGGGGAGGGCCTTAGGCGTCACTTCCGGGCACAGGCTACCTAGAGCAAGCCTTTCTGCAGCGTGACGGGAGGCGGGGTCGAAGCCTCAGTTAGGAATCGGAAGAGAAGGGCTGTTGGACGGAGAGACCGGAAGAGGGGCGGGCCCTTAGGGAAGGGACCGGCGAGAGGGGCGGGTCCTCAGGGGGAGGGACCGGAAGAGGCAGGCGGGCCCCAGAGGAGGGTCCGGAAGAGGAGGTGAAAGAGGAGGGAGCGACAGGGAGGTACTAGTTGGAGAAGAAGGGCGGGAGGGAGGGCTGGTTCTGGAGTTTGCAAACTCTTGTTGCGGTATATATCAGCCAGCATCGCACCCCTTTGTCTTATTGTCTCAGTGCGGCTTCGGAGCAACAAGAGGACGCTTTGTGGCCATTGTCTGTTACTTGCGACTGTATAACCTCGTGGTTTCGGGCAAGTCACCATGCCCCTGGGGGCTTCTGTTTCCCAATACGTGACATAAATGGCTGGGCTTGTCCTCCACCCAGGCTCCTCAAGCTTGTCTCTTTGGAGTGCTGGGGAACTGGGCCCGGACAAGTTGCCAGATGGTGGTAGTACTTGGAGGGCCTGCCTTTGAGACCCCACAGAAAGTGTGGTGACCTGTGAACCTGCTTGGGCCTGGGCCTTGCTTTCCCACCCACTGTCACTGCCATGGACAACAGGGGTCCAGGCACCTGTGTGTCCCAGGCTGGTGTCACAGTCACCCCTTGTCTCCCCTGCACCCTGTACCTTACCTTACAACCATTCCTGACCTGTTCTATGAATACATCAATGCCTTTTCCTTCCTCCTTGCCTTTGCTTAATTTGAAATGCTTTTTTCTCTGTCCACTTGGTAGAGCACTTACTCAACACCTCTTCTTTGAGCAGCGTTAACTGCCTCCTTCTCTCCGGTGCTTTGTTCATGGTTCTTAGTAACACAGTGCATAGTGTCTGTCTCTTCCACGAGACCATGTGCTTCCTGTGAGTAGGGATTTGTAGCTTTGACACATCTCCATATGCCCAGCACCAACCTGATACAGTGCCTGGCTCACAGAGGATGTTCCATAGATGCTAATTAAACCAAGTATCTTTTGATATCCCAGGGAGCAGTTTATAGTCTGAGAGGTTCCAGGACTTGTCCAGGGTCATGAGGCAGGTAAATTGGCAGAGCCCTATCTCACACCTCCACTCCAGCCAGTGGGAATCACAGAACCATAGTTCACCTAAATGTCTCTCCCATCCCTGCGCTTTGCACTTGCTACTCCCTACAACTGGAAGGCTTTTCCCTCTACTGTCCATCTGAGAAAATGCTACCAGGTACCAGATGAGGCATCGTCTCTGGAGACACAAACCTGATCCTCCTCGAGCAGGGGTAGATTCCGTCCACTGAGCTTCCACAGCCCCTGTGTGTCTATCAATCACCAGACTCAGTACCCTGGATTGTTACAGTTTCTTTATTCCTCACTCACTATAAGCACCTGGGGGTCTGTGTCTCTCCATTGCTTACTTGGGAGGCAGCTATGCTCACCACTCTGTCACCAGTGCGTCAATGCTTACTTTGGGGCTTGGAGCGTCGTAATAGGTGCTCAGTGATTATTTCTTCCGTGAACAAAGAGCAGGGACCCAAATCACATCTTTGACTCCAAATCCTACTTCCCCCACCACATTGCATGGGCCCATTGTGCCCTTCCAAAATCATTGCCATGTTTTTCTCCAGCTCATCTTGGCCACATCGTGCTGTTATTTGTCCTCTGTCCAACTGGCAGGTTCACTGCCTCACTCCCCAGGCAGGCAGGGCCACAGCCACAGCTGTGCAGGGACCTTCCTCTGGAATGGGGTGATGGACTCCTTGGAACAGGTTCACATCCCCTGCTCAGCCTTCCGCTAAATAGAGTTCCTCATCCATCACAGGAGACCAGGGGCGGGCGTGGGCAGGCATGGTCTCCTCCACCTTGTCTGACCTCTTCCTTTTGCCAATGCCCCGGCCTAGGACTGGAGCCAACAGTGGTGATCCACATGGGACACCGGTGCCCCTGCCTCTCCTGAGGTCAGTGTCCTTTGGTGCAGCTGTTCCTGCTAATGCCAGATGTCATGTGGCAGGGGCACTCCCACCCTGCCTCTTTCCATTTCGGTTTTCCTGTGTCTCCAGTGCTTTCTCTTTCAGAGCCTCCGATTAACCCTGTTTAGCATTTTCACAGCATTTTCTGGAAGGCCGATTTCCCTGATTAATTCACATTCCAAATTCCAGAGGAGGACCAGTCCTGTTTATCCATAGTCCATAGTCACTTCACCTCTGCTGACCTCAGGCTTCTCAGCTGAGAAATGGGAAGAATGACGCCTTCCTCATAGAGGGCTGTGAGGTTGCAGGAAGGATAGAGCACAGGACCTGCCATGTTGTTAGTGCCTGGTGAGAGTGAAGGCATATCTTTCCCACCTGCAGGGCGAGAACCTGCGAGAAGGCTGCACTCACAGTAGGCCGCAGAGGGTCTCCTCAGCTCTATGGTGGCTCATCTGCCCAGCCAGAGCTGACCTGGCCTGGCTCCGGCTCAGTTACAAGGCAGGCTCAGGGCACAGGTGCGAGGGGAGGGAAGGAAGCCAGGACTGGCAGCCTGAGCTAGGGTAAAGCTTCTGCTACCTCTTACTTACTTATTTATTGCAGTGTTTTTCAGCCTGCGTGACGTGAGCCACCAGTGGGTTTGAGAAATCAATTTACTGAGTTATGATCAGCTTTTAAAAAAATAATCAGAATTGTCAGAGTATGTTGCATGTTATAAGTATTATTTTGTGAAATATTTGTTAGTGTTATGTATATATATATAGCTGTGTGTCCTAGGTTGTGATAAAGAATGCATTTCTTACTGTGGATCATGGTCAAAGGGTTTGAAAGCTACTGATCTACTGAAGAGTTACCAGACATCTGACACTGTTCCAAACACCCGATATATTAACTCATTTAATCCTACAACGCTGTGAGGTTGTTACTCTTACAGTCCCCATCTTATGGATAGAGAAACTGAGACACATAGAGGATAAGTAGCTTGTCCAGGGTCACCCAGATAGTAGGAGGTGGAAGCTTAAAGTTGTACTTTAGATCCCCGAGCAAGGATCTGATTTGACCCTAGGCTGCTGCCGTTTTCCCACCAACCTCTAGGGCCAGCCAGCCAATCTAGGCCACCAGAGGGCAATGTGGGGCTCAAACCCTTGCAGCTGGTGGCGGGGCAGGCAGCAGCGATTTTCAGCTGTGGCTGTAAGCGGAGGTGCCCACATGGTGGCAGTGTGGTCTCACAGCCTCCTCCAGGGCAAGCCAGGCTACTAGCTGGGCACAGTCCTGGGATACCAGCTCCCTCAAGTCTGCAGGGGACAGGGCTGTGGGATGGGTACATTTCAGTGACCATGTGTCTGAGGATTTCACGGCTGGAGGAAGGCACCTTCAAAAAACCCAGAGGGGGGCTTCCCTGGTGGCGCAGTGGTTAAGAATCCACCTGCCAATGCAGGGGACATGGCTTCGAGCCCTGGTCTGGGAGGAACCCACATGCTGTGGAGCAACTAAGCCCGTGAGCCACAACTACTGAGCCCACGTGCCACAACTACTGAGCCCGTGCGCCTAGAGCCCGTGCTCTGCAACAAGAGAAGCCACTGCAGTGAGAAGCCCGCACACCACGAGAGTAGCCCCCTAGCCCCTGCTCTCCGCAAGTAGAGAAAGCCCGTGTGCAGCAATGAAGACCCAGCGCAGCCAAAAATAGGTAAATTCATTTAAAATTTTATTTTAAAAAATGTAATTGAGAGTAAATATAAACATGCAAAATTAAAAAACAACAACACAGAATTCCCTGGTGGTTCAGTGGTTAAGACTCTGTGCTTTCACTGCTGAGGGCCCGGGTTTGATCCCTGGTCAGGAAACTAAGATCCCACTAAGCCATGTGGGGCGGCCATTAAAAAACAAAAAACAAGGGCTTCCCCTGGTGGCGCAGTGGTTGAGAGTCCGCCTGCCGATGCAGGGGACAAGGGTTCGTGTCCTGGTCTGGGAAGATCCCACATGCCGCGGAGCGGTTGGGCCCATGAGACATGGCCGCTGAGCCTGCGCGTCCGGAGCCTGTGCTCTGCAACGGGAGAGGCCACAACAGTGAGAGGCCCGTGTACCGCAAAAAAAAAAAAAAAAAAAAAAACGAGAGAGAGAGATGGTGGGCCACGTGTAAGCTGACAGTGAGTTTCTCTTCAAGAGGTAATGCTCCTAGAGCAGGGGGCCTGTTAGGGACGGGGCCGCACAGCAGGAGGTGAGCGGCGGACAAGGAGCGAAGCTTCACCTGCCGCTCCCCATCTCCCCCTTCTCCCCACCCCCACCCCCACCCCCGTCCGTGGAAAAACTGTCCTCCACGAAACCGGTCCCTGGTGCCAAAAAGGTTGGAGAGCGCTGTCCCGGAGTATCTTTGTTTTCAGTTCCCATCTTGATAGCAATTGCTGCTTTTTGTGGTTTGTTTTGAAACACTGTTGCAGGACAATTGGAACCATGATTTACGTTGTGCAATTCAAGAAGCTGGTTTCCTGTGTTTCATGTTCCGCCGTGTTTCCAGCAATTACACAATGTCCCCTCACCCCTTTCTGAACATAAAGACTTGGCACTGGAACAGTGACGTGACCCTCGACTCCTAGATTGGCAGCTGCTCCCGCCTGGGACGGTAGGTCCGAGTGTCATGGCTGTGATGTAGGGGGGCATATGCTGTCATCTCCCTGGCCCCCGCCAGTGCCCTCAGTAGACACATGCGGGCCGGGGCACCAGGGCACCGGGGCTCATTCCGGGTCCCACCCCCTGTTGGGGTGAGACTCCTCACGTGTTCCCACCTGGTTGGGTCCTGGTGGCTCAGATTCTGCTGGGCATAGCCTCGCAGCTGCGAGAGGCTGGCGGAGGTACCCACAGAAGGACCTTTCCTCTTGGCCAAATGCCTTTGCCTCCCTCACCCTTCGGAGCTCTCCTGCTCCCATCCTTGAATAGGGGCAGATATGGGGTAGAAAAATGAGCCCTGGTCCAGAACTGGAACTATATACTTCCTCACTAGCTCTGCCCCTAACCCACTGAGTGCCCTTGAGCACATCTGTCCACCCTTCTTGCATTGTTCCTTAGCTGTATGAGGCTCCAACAGTGCTTACTCTGCAGAAGGATTAAGAACTTTCGTAATAATGAAATCACGGCCAGCACATCTGTGGTCCTGAACACATGCCTCCCGAATGTTCTAGCACTTTTCACATTTCAACTCATCGTATCCTCACAGTAAGCAAAATACTGTCATTAGTCACATTTTACAGCAAAATACTGTTACACTTGCATTTTACATTTTACCTGAGAGAAACTGAGGTCATGAAAGGATAAATAACTTACCCTAGATCATGAATCAAGCAGGTGGCAGGGCCGAGACTCACCCAGGCAGACTGGCCCCAGGAGGTGTATGTATGCTTAACAACTTAGCTCTACTATGTCTTTCATATTATCTTTAAATAAAAATTAACGTGTAAATACTCTTTGAAAAGGTTACCCTTTAATATAAATATTTGGTCTTTTTTTTTGGCCACACCACGCGGCCTGCGGGATCTTAGTTCTCCGACCAGGGATCAAACCTGGACGCCAGGCAGTCCAGGCAGAGAATGCCGAGTCCTAACCACTGGACCGCCAGGGAATTCCCTGTAAATATTTGGTCTTATTATAGGCTTCACCTGGTGGTGCAAATCTCAGACTTGTGCTGGGAAGACATGTCTCAGGTGTGTTGGCATTAGATTGGTGGAGCCCAGATTGGTGAACACATGGGCTTTGGAGTCAGATGGACCTGGATCGGAATCTTGGCTCTGTCACTCACATGCAGTATGATGTAACCCATCTAAGGCTTGGTTTTCTCATCTGTAAAATGGGGCTTGCAGTATGTACCTCAGATGTCGTTTATAAATGTGCAAATCAAGTTTTAGAAAAGTGACTTACCAAGGGCACATAGCTAGTTAGAGGCAAGGGCAGGCCCATCTCAGATCATTTGACCACAGGTCCTAAGTTTTTCCCACTGACCTACAAGGATGTGGTAGGGCTAGGTCTGATGTTAAGTGTATTTGTCTTTAGTTTGTGTCACTGCCAAAAGTTACAGTGAAGTCCAGTGAATAAAAGTGACTCAGTTTCCTGAGCCTTTGCTTCTTTATGTATTATTGGACTTATAATAATACTTACCAATATCCTAGGGTTATTGTGAAGAATTGAATGGGGTAGTGCAAGTAAAGAGCTCATAGTAAGCGCTCTTAGATTTCAATCTTGAAATTTATTGAGGCTTGCTTTATGGCCCACCCTGTGGTGTGTCTGTGAATGTACCATGGGCACTTGAAAAGAATATCTATTCTACAGTTGCTCTGTGGCATGTTCTCTAAATGTCAATGAGGTCAAGGTGGTTGACAGATGTTGTTTAGATTCTCTGTGTCTTTATTGATTTTTCAGTCTAGCTATCCTATCAGTTGTTGAGAGAGGGCTGTTAAAATCCAGTATGATTGTGAATTTATTTCTCCCTTTAAGTCTGTCTGCTTTTAACTCTCCTTTTAAGTCTGTCCATTTTTGCTTCATCTATTTTGAAGCTTTGTTATTAGGCGCCTACACCTTCATGATTGTTTATCTTCCTAATGTATTGACCGTGTTTTCATCTTGAAATGTCTCTCTTTAACTCTGGCAATACTCTTTTGTCTTGAAGTTTACTTTATCTGCTATTTATAGAACCATTCCAACCTTCTTGTGATTGCTGTTTGTCTGATATATCTTTTTCAATCTTTTTACTGTCAGCCTACCTGTGATTATATATATAAGTGCATCTCTTATAGACAGCATATAGTTGGGTCTGACGTTTTTACACATCTTGACAATCTCCACCTTTTAAATGGAATGTTTAGTTTGCTTACAATTAACATAATGATTGATATGTTTTGATTTAGGTCAACTCTTAGTTTTCAAGTATTTGCGTTTTCTGTTTGTTCTGTGTGTCTTTTGTTCTTCTGGTCTTCCTTTGCACAGTTTGTTTGCGTTAATTGAATATGTATTTTTAGAATTCCATTTTAATTTATCCATTGGTTTTTTTAGCTGTACCTCTTTGCATTATATTTAGCAGCTACTCTAGGGATTATAGTGTACATCCTCAATTTTCCATAGTTAATATTGTACACATAAAATAATGTAAGAACCTTGCAACTAGATTGGCCCATTTACCATCCTTTCCTGTCTTTTATGCTGTTTTCTCATATGTGCTACATCTACAGGCTAAGAACCCTATAATATAATATTGATGTTTCTGCTTTAAACTGTCATATATATATTTTAAAGAAATTATGATGAAAATACAATCTTTAATATTTACCCATATATTTGCCCTTTCCGGTGCTCTTCAGTTCTTGAAGAGACCCAGGTTTTCATCTGATATCATTTCCTTTCAGCCTGAATAACTTATTTTAGCCTTTGTTATAGTTTATATATGCTGGAAATCAGTTCTCTGCATTTTAGTTGATCTAAAAATGTCTTTATTTGCTTTAATTCTTGAAGAATAATTAATTAGATATGGCATTATGAGTGATAGGGTTTTTTTTTTCCATTTGTGTTAGCAATTTAAAGGCATCCTTTCACTGTCTTCTGGTTTCCATTGTTTCCAATGAGATGTATGCAGTTATCTGTTTTGTCGTTACATGTGTGCAAAGTGTTGTTTTTCTCTAAGTTACTTTCAAGATTTTTTTTTTCCCTATCTTTGGTTTTCAGATTTTATATGATGTGCTAGGGTGTGATTCTCTTTGTATTTATCTTGCTTGGGGATCACTGAGACTCTGGACTCTAAATTTATGTCTTTGGCCACATTTGGGAAAATTCAAAAATTTTTTTCCTGTTCCATTACTCTTATCTCTTCTTTTGAAACTCCAATTACACATATATTAGAGCTCTTCATATTGTCTCATAGATCACTTAGGCTCTTTGATTTTCCAATTCTTTTATTCTGTGTTCTTCAGATTGAATGCTTTCTACTGAGCTCTCTTGAAATTCATTGATACCTTCCTGTGTCATCTCCAATATGCTGTTAAACCCACCTAGTGAACTTTTTTTCCCATTTAGTGAACTTTTAATTTCAGATATTGCACTTTTTCAGTTCTAGAATTTCCATTTGGTTCTTTTTTATAGTTTCTATTTCTCTATTGAGATTTTCGATTCATTTATTCATTATGTGCATATCCTCCTTTATGCCCTTTTGTATATTTATAATAGCTGCTTTAAAATTTGGTCCCTGGGTGGTAGTTTGCCTGCCTCTGCCTTAAAAGGTTGGAGAATACCATCCCTTTCCCTCTAGCTGGAATGTAGATGTGTTGGCTGGAACTGGAGTAACTATTTTGGATCACAGAGTTGAAAATGGCAGAGGAATAAGGTAGAAGTTTGAGTCCCTGACCCTGTGGAGCCGCATACCCGCCCCAGACCGCTCGTGCCCAGACTGGTCCATGGGAGAGGACTAAACATATCTCGTATAAGTCACTAGTATTTTGGGCATTGTCACAGCAGCCATATTAATAGCTTAACTGTCTTATTTCACAGAACCTACAAGACCATCAAATACAAGTTGCACTGTTATTTTACGTGTCACTAAGAAATAAAAACAACTGCTGTGCCAATTATTGAGCTCCTGTTTCTCAGCCCCAGGTCCACTCTTCTATATTCCGCTTTACGATAACAGGGCTAGAAATCTGTGAACTGCACTTGGCCTCTGCCTGCTGGCTAGGTTCTGCCAATAAGGGTCATTCGAAGGAGACCAGTAGGCAGGAGGAAGGAGAAGGGCCTTGCTCCTTCCTGTTTGCTTCCTATTTGTTCTTACGACTGTCCAGAAGCAAGGGCGACTCAACCGGGCAGCAGCTGTTGATTCCACCCTCCAGAACCAGATTCATCATACCCCTCAAGAGGTACCAGCACCAGCAAAGCAATGCCTCCTCTGCAAAGTCTGGGTCCCAGCCACTCTCAACATTCCGCACCATCCTAGGGGTGCTGCTGGATTTTGCATTTATTATCTCTGAGTTATCTCAGCATCCCCTGTGCCTTTTAAGTCCTCCAATACCTGTATAACAAATTCTTTACGTTAAATTTCCTCGTTTGAAATATGTTGTGTGGCTTCTGTTTTTCTGATGGAACTTAGGATAACAAAAACTGTCAATGATTACACTATGACACAATTTTTTTATCACAATTTTTATTTTATGCTTATTGAAAGAGCTTTTTAAATTTATTTAGTGAAATTTAATAGCTATGCCTTGTGCATATATAAACAAGACAATACAAGTGAATTCATCTATGTGTTCATCTTCCAGGTTGGTGAATGCGTGGAAATGCTGGGAGATTGGGGTGCTCAGAGAGAGCATGGAAGCTCTCCACATACCTTCTCCTTTGTTTCTCTCCATCTGGCTGTTCATCTGTATCCTTTATCACATCCTTTAAAAACCGGTAAATGGGGCTTCCCTGGTGGCGCAGTGGTTGGGAGAGTCTGCCTGCTAATACAGGGGACACAGGTTTGAGCGCTGGTCTGGGAGGATCCCACATGCCGTGGAGCAACTGGGACCGTGAGCCACAGGTACTGAGCCTGCGCGTCTGGAGCCTGTGCTCCACAACAAGAGAGGCCGCGATAGTGGGAGGCCCACGCACCGCGATGAAGAGTGGCCCCCGGTTGCCACAACTAGAGGGGGCCCTCGCGCAGAAACGAAGACCCAACACACAGCAAAAATAAATTAAAAAACAAACGAACAAAAAAAACCCTGGTAAGTGTAAGTCACAGTTTTCCTGAGATCTGTGAGCCACTCTAGCAAATTAATCAAATCTGAGGAGAAGTCCTGGCAGAAGTCCTGGCAGACCTCCAGGCAGATAGATAGTGTCAGAATTGGGTTAAATTGTAGGACGCCACCTGGGGTCGTGGAGGATTGCTTGGTGGGGTGAAGGGTTCGGTGTGAGTAGTAAAGAAGACACACAGGAGGAAAAGAAATTGGCTTTTTTCTTGTTGTTCTTAATACAGACACCTTTATCACTCTTCTCTCTTAGGAAATTCCCAGGGTTTTGGGTACTCTGTGCTAGAAACAGGGATGAAGACCAATATATATATTTTTAAATTATAAATCACAACCTCACAGGTGGGAATAGAGGGGAGTGGACCAGGATATGATCCCTCAACACTTCTCCTTTCTATGTCCTGAGGACTTATTGCTTGTCTAATGTCTATCTTCTCTACTGGACTGGAAGCTCCAGGAGGAAAGAGATTCTGATTCTCTTATTCTCCATTTTAGCCTCCAGATGCCCAGCACAGACGCTTTACTGTTACTGTTCTGTACACAGAAACTGGTGTGACATCACTTCCACCATGTTCTTTTGCTCAAAGCAGTCCCAGAGGCCACGCTAATTCAAGGGGAGGTGACACAGACCTCACTTTTTTCTTTTTTTTTTGGCCGCATCGCATGTCTTGTGGGGTCTTACTTCCCCGACCAGGGATTGAACTGGGGTGCAGCAGTGAAAGCGCCAAGTTCTAACCAATGGACCGCCAGTCCCCCAGACCTCATATCTTGATAGGAGTTTTGTAGAATTTTTGGTCGTCTTTATTCTACCACGGTGTCTCACAGCGGAGGCTGCTGGGCACCTCTTCTGACAGACTGACTTATTTAAAACTTAAACATGGCTGGTGTTAAGGGGCTCATCTCATACATTTTTGTAGTTGCTTTATTTCTAAACTACAGTGGTGGATTATGACACACTGACTATTTTGATACTGCATGGCCATTTTTTTTTTGTTGTTGTTGGTGGGACTCTTTGCATCCAATTAATTTACATGATTTGGAATGCCTTGAGAGACTGGTCTGAGATGGAATATCTCAAAAAGAATGAAAAAGCAGGTGACAGACTTTTGAAAGATTTTGTAGTTGGCCTCTAAGCTTGAGGCTTTCTCCAGAAGGGTGGGCAAATCCGTCTTATTCATGCAGAATTGAGAGAGGAGTGAGACAGTCTGTGGTCCTTTCTTCCCTGCTTAAATACATCTGTTGCATGCTATTTTTTATTTCAGAGTTGATGGATCGGTTTTATGATGTCCTTGGATTAAATACTTGGGCGAAAGCACCTCATATATTTGTCCATCAGCTTCACTTTGTAGCAGATTTACATTCCGTCTGGGATGCCGGATTGACTTCAATGCTTTTTTAAAGCCTACAGCCTAACAAAAATCTTTCCCCAGTCAGCATTTTTACCCTATTTAAAAATATAAGTGTTTGCAGTGAAATGATGCAGGCTCTGGTTGCTTTTCTAGGGAAGAATCTAACTTGGCTTTTGGGGATGATGTTGTAATTGGTCAGAGAACTGAGGATCCTGATTGAGGCTGAAGCCTCATCAGGGCTGGTACTCTAGACTCCAGAGCTTTCCTCTTCTCATCTTGAGTCATCCCACCCTACCTGTATCACAAGACATCTGGTCTGGTGGAGTGGATTAATACTCTTTTTGAGGGTACCTTTTGTGGAATCAGCATCTCAACGCTTCTCTGCCTTCCTGTGGGAACCACACACTTTCTTAGGTTTGGCAATTGCTTGGTCTCTTAATTTCTTGTAACCCAGTGTTCACATGAAGAAAATTCATAGGATGGTGGTGAGGAGATGGTTGCTTTAATGGTTTAATATTTAGAGGATGGCTCAGAGGAGGTGGATTTTCAAAACACCACACCACTGACTTGCTGTGTCATCGTTTTCAGCCTCAGGTTCCTCATCTGTAAAATGGGGAGAGTAATATCTAGTACCTCTTAGGGTTGTGGTGATAATTCATGTAGGCAAGATATTTCATGCATGTATTAGTTATCTATTGCTGTGTAACAAATAACCCCCCAAATTCAGCAGCTCGAAACAACAAATTTATCTCGAAGTTTCTGTGGATCATGAATCAGGGAGCTGCTTTGCTGGGTGGCTCTGGCTCAGGGTCTCTCATGAGGCTGTGTGTGAGGTGGTGACCAGAGCTGCAGTTATTCAAAGGCTGGACTGGAATACAATCTGCTTCCAGGCTCACTCCCGTGGCTGGTGGCAGGGCTTAGTTCCTTGCCATGTGGGCCTCTCCATACTGGATGTCTTTTCAAATTCAACATGACAGGTGGCCTCCCCCAGAGTGAGGGACTCCAGAGAGAGAGAGAGGGAAAGCACAGCCTCTTGATAGAGGAATGCCACAGTCTTTTTTATACCCTAATCTTGAAAATGACATCCTGTCACTTCTGCCGTATTTTATTTGCTAGAAGTGAATCACTAAGTCCAACCCACACCTAACAGGAGGGGGATTAAGCTCCACCTCTTTGCGGGAGAAGTATCCAAGAATTTGTGGACATATCTTTAAAACCACCACAGCACAGTTCTGGGCACGTAGTAGATACTCAATCAATGATTAGATGTTACGATGAGCTTAGCAGACAAATTCACATCTTGGTGCATTGATTTCCAGGCAGACTTTAGGGACACCCCACTTTTATCAAGCAAAAGGAATTTGGGGCTCATATTAACCCTGAGATGACATTCATTTTCTTGTCACTTGGGAGGGAAAACTCTTCCGGAGATCTCTGTTGTACTGGGTCTGTCAGTCCAAAGAGTCTAGGAGAGGAACACACTCTACTTAAAACATTCACTTCTCAGGATCAAGCACATTTTCTCCCCGACACTCAGTGCAGTGTCTCCCCAGCTGGGGCCAACGGGCGATGCCACAGGGACCACCTGGACCAAGGGGGCAGAGCGTACCCTCTGGGAAGGGCTCCCAGGCCCTCTTGCCCCCAGTGACTTTACATTCCAAAAACAGATGATTTTTAAAAATAAAGGAATTTATTTCACCATAGAGCATAAACCCAAATTTAGGCAAAAGAGGAAAAAGGAAAAAAAAAAGACCTCTACAAACCTAATACTACCACATTTTATGATATTCTCTTTTCAGTTTCCCTTGTGTATGATTTTCCATTTTTATATAGTTATAAACACTTGCAACTACAATTTTATATCCTGACTGTTTTCACTTAACTGTCACACATGTATTTGTATTATACAGCCCTTTACCACTTTTTAGAGTTCTTGAGGGCTGTATAATATTCACTGGCTGAATGTACCATAGTTTACTTAACTATTCTCCATTTTTCTCATTTATTTCAATCAGTTCTTAATATAATAGATATTTGCTTATTTATTATTTTTATGTGTGTTGTATTCTGCCAAAATTATTTTACCTTTTAATTTTTACCATTTTCTTTAAAATAGACACATTAGTCATTAATTTGGTACAGGCTAGATGGTGTACCTAGAAATATTAAAACTTTTCTCCTGGGGAATTACTCTGTTGCTTCTAAACTTGGAAAGCCCTTTCGTTTTTTTTTTTTATAACACCCCCTCTTCACCTCCAGTTTCTATATAGCTTTGAAAAATTCACCTGGAATTAATGTTGAAGTATAGTATGAAATAGGGTCTAAAATGAGATTTATTTTCTTTCCCACAATTACTAACCCATTGGTCCAACATCACTTATTGCACGGTCCTGTACAATCTTTCCCACTGGTTTGTGATTCCCTTTTTTAAACTTAAAAATTTTTTTACATCATTCTTTTTTTTAAAAATTAATTTATTTATGTATTTATTTTTGGCTGTATTGGATCTTCGTTGCTGCGTGCGGGCTTTCTCTAGTTGCGGTGAGTGGGGGCTACTCTTTGTTGCAGTGCACGGGCTTCTCATTGCGGTGGCTTCTCTTGTTGCGGAGCACGAGCTCTAGGCACGCAGGCTTCGGTAGCTGTGGGACGTGGGCTCAGTAGTCGTGGCTCCCAGGCTGTAGAGCACAGGCTCAGTAGTTGTGGTGCACAGGCTTAGTTGCTCCACGGCACGTGGGATCTTCCCGGACCAGGGCTCAAACCCGTGTCTCCTGCACTGGCAGGCAATTCTTAACCACTGCGCCACCAGGGCAGTCCTGTGATTCCCTTTTAAAATCACCTCCATCTTACTTAGAATAGGTTCTACTTCTGGCCTATTGTTTCACTGATTTGTCTGTTTTGCATGAGTAGCTTTATAATATTGAAAAAAGAAGGAATGAATGAAGTCAAGCCTTGGCTAGAAGAACTTGTTCTGGCTGCAAACAGCTAGATCTGCTAGAAGGCTGTCCTGACTTGACAAGAAAAGGAACTGAGGCAATGAAGTAGGAAATGTGAGTTCATACAACACAGTGGGGAGACAGCAGACACCAAAGATGGCATGTGTAAGGCCACCGCAGGGGGCCAGGATTTACGAAAGAGGCCGGGGGTGGGGCAGTTGCTAGAAGGGAAGCTCTAGACAGGACAGGACTCCAGCAAATGCAGCAACGGTCTTCACAGGAAAAAGTAGTTCTTTGTTTGAAGCCAACTATTCATTGGCAGGAAGAATACCAGGGAATGTGTATCTCTCATCAGCTGGGCAAGAGCTGAGTCACGTCTTATTAAGCACAATAAGACTGGCAATACGTTGATGGAAGCAACAGTCTAGCACAGGACGGGGGAAGCAGCGGATGTCACGTGGTTAGGCGTCAGTAAACTCGAAAGTTTATTGGAACCAGGGGGTCAGCCAGCCTTCAGTAACTGGGTAGGTGAGATGTGTGTAACAGGGTTTGATATTATGGGTATGGTTCTAATTAGATTTATTTATTTATTTTTAAAATTTTATTTATTTTAATTTTGGCTGTGTTGGGTGTTCGTTGCTGCTGCACGCGGGCTTTCTCTGAGCCGACGAGCCACAAGTACTGAAGCCCGTGCGCCTGGAGCCCGTGCTCCGCAACAAGAGAAGCCACTGCAATGAGAAGCCCGCGCACCGCAACAAAAAGTAGTCCGCACTCGCCGCAACTAGAGAAATGCCCGCGCGGCAATGAAGACCCAACACACAGTCAAAAAAAAAAAGGACCAGTGAGAAAGCAATCACCTGTGATCCTGGGCTTTGAAAAACCACCATGATTATTTTATGTACAACTGCTTTCCCATGGCTTACTCATCAGTGGGACTAAAATGTCTGATGGGAGAGTAAGAAGGGACAGATTGCTGGTGAGGAAGGACAATAAAAGAGCCAGAACAGCTCAGGGAACCAGAAACTAAATTCATCACTGTTATCTTACAACTGCATTTATAAATGGTTCCTTATACATGCTGAGCCGGCTCCGTACGAACAGTGGCGTGAATCACCTCCGAAAGAATCCCCCACTGAAAGACAGCACGGTGACAATTTTACAAAACTTGATCGGGCAGGGCAGAGGCGAGGCGCTGTGCAGGATGCCAGAGGAAAGGGGAGTAGGATGAAAGAGAAGAGAACAAAGAGGTGGAAGGCAAGTGAGGGAGGGCAGTCCTGGGGAGACAGCAACTCGCGAGAGACCTGATTAGATAAGACAGCCCTGCAGGGAGCTGTCCTATCTCGGCCTGACAACAGCCCGAGGGCCTAGGACAACCCGGCTGCCTCACTGGGATTCTGAAAGCAGAGATGGGGGCGGGGAGAGGCAGTGTGGTGAAGCCGGACAGGCTTTAGGGCTACCCGGATGGGGACTCCTGGCTGGGACCCTTGTAGCAGCAAAAATAGAAATGAGAGTTTTCTTTTCTGATAAACGGAGAAAACAAGGGAACAATGAACAGGCTAGGGAAGCAACTTAAACAGGCCTGAAAGAGTTAAGCAATCTCGGTTATTTTTTAGCTGTTAGACTAAGAAACACTTGTAGCTAGACTTGTCCTTCGCAAAGCTAATTACTCCGTATGAATTACACTCCACGCCCGGCATTCTTGTCCCTCTACTCTCCCTTGTAACATTCTTCATTTCAGAAAGGTCACGGGCAGATAACCTCAGGGACACCAGACCCGGTTGCTGAGCCGCCTGACGCCAGCTTTGGCCGTAAATTTGCAGAAAAAAAGAAAGAAATGCAAAACCTTAATTACTCTGAGCCTTATCGCCTGCCTCAGACCCCGAGTCCCAGCGCTACAACCTTGCCCTGTTCCCCAGAGAAGGGGGCGCAGTTCTGGAGGCACTAGCCTGCTGTGTTTTGCCCTTTGCCTGGCAAAGAATTAAAGCGATCTTTCTTTTTCTTCCATAAACTCTGTCTCTGTATTTCTGTTCGGCACTGGTGCAGAGAGCCACGGTGGTTTTTTTTGGCAACAAAATTTGGGGGCTCATCCAGGATATGGTCGCGGGCAGGCAGCCCCGCAGGGCCCCTTGGCCTGATTGGATGCTCGGGGATCTCTCTCCATGCCAGCCTGCCAGCCTCCTTCAGGAGAGCAGACGGCTGGGGGTTTCTCTGAGGCCAGATCGCCAGGGACTCCCTGCTGCAGGGCCGCGTCCCACCTCACCCAATCCGCCGGCAAGGCTGCAGATCTCCAAAGCTGTGGCGGAGAACAGGGGGTCGTTGCCCTAGCAGCTGCTGAGGCTTTTTTTTTTTTTTTTGCCTTAAGGACACCCTCTCTTCCCTTCCCCGCACCAGCCAGCCCGGACTTCTGCTCCGAGAAGACTTTGATCCTCTTGGAGGATCAGGAAGATTCTCGCAATTACATTCGTTACGTCGCGACACACCCACCAGCATTTTGGTAAGTGCCCCAGGGCGCACAACTGAGGCCTTTTGACTCTGTCCATCTGGGGAACTTTGGTTCCAATTTGGGGAATTCTCGCTGTGAAGGGAAATTCTGTTTGTAAGGCACCGTTTTGGACAAACGTCACTTGGAAGTCACGTTTGGGGCATTTTGCCGTTTGGCTTTTGATTTCTGGGCATCTCTTTGCCATCCTTTTGGGGTGTCCCTTTGCTCTTTGTTTTACTTTGTGACTTCCCGCTGGCGAGGTTTTGGTTTGGTTTGTTTACTTTGGTTTGAGCGCACAGACATCTGTTACTAACTTTTTGAGCTAAAATGGGAAGCGCTTCCTCTAAGGTTCCACACCCACCTGGGAACACTTGGAGAAAAATTTAAATGACTGGTCGACCTATAGCTATGATCCAATGGGGAAAAAAAAATGGGTCTCTTATAATTAGATCTTTATTGCCACAGGATGGGGAAAATGGACCGAGGTTCCCTTATGTTCAGGACTTTTTCCCTTTATTATAATCCTGCTCTAGGAGGCTCCACAATCAAAAGCCTGAGGGATCAAAAAAAATCTCTCCTAACATTCTAAATGATCCCCTTCCAACTTCAACCAACTCTCAGGAGGGAACGAAGCTTCCCCAGCTCCTGCAAGTTCCCTCACTCCTCCAGAATCTTCTCATCAAACTAAGACCCCACCTCCCCAGAGAAACAAGCCCTGGTAGGACATTTAATCAGCCAGTCTGCCCCTGTTATTAGGGTCAATTTGAGCACTATTTGGTCTATATTTTAGCTATGAAACTATGACTACAGAAAGAGAAAGATGATTTCTGACAGTTTGGCCACAATATTCTTTAGACTCCAGAGAAAATTGGTTAAAATAAACTTTTTTTGAAATTGCAAAACCAGTTCTTTTTGCATGTGCAATGAGAAAAAACTAGCTTGTTGAAATTTTTTTTTTTTTCAGAATCCTGACCCTGAGAGAACACAAATATGCCTAGGAGAAAGCTTGAAGTGAATTCTTATCATGTCCTTGAGATACAAACACAGCCCAGTTTGCCTGAGACTTCAGCTTTGGGTTAATTAGTAGAACTTCAAGCGAGGGGAAAGAAAGGGGCAGAGACATTTTAAGCCCCAAGTGGAAAACTATGAGATCTGTGTTTGTCTTGATACATGTGTATATCTCAGTATGTGTCTTTGTCTTTGGATAATACTGCTGACGTTAATTTGTAAATGAGCTCGATTTCATTGACTTAAAAGAAAAGTAAGTGCTTACAAATCAAACAATTCTAAATACAAGAGAAATTAAGCTAACCGAATTCTAGGTTCTCGTGAACTGGGAAATATTCAGTATTAAATTAATACCTGGTGTTACTGTTTCTTGATCCAATTAATATAGACATGTCTTTAGAGTCATCAAGTATAGTAGTTTTATTGTGCCTAGGTTTAATATGAACTAAATAAGATCCTATTATATCTGTTGCAAATTTGTCAGCAATGAAAGTAACTTGATGTGAAGAAATTTTTAAGACAATACAAATGAGATAAGAGCTCTGGGTAAACTTTTTAGGAATAAGTATGTTTTAGGAATGTCAACTTAAGAATAATCCTTCCAGATGCTCGACAACTTGAAAATTTAGAGTTGTGCTAAATTAAGTTAAATGATGGAAGTTTATTGAATAACTAGGCCGTTTCCAAATAAAATAAGATACTAAAACATCCCAAGGAGAGATATTAAACTAATTAGGTTCATTGGGTATGTTAAATTACACGGGAAGTATTGTCAAATGAGTAATAAATCTTCTTAGGTTATATTGTATGGTAAATGTTACTAATATAGATACTCTAGAAATTATATGGGATTCCTAAAGTTCTGATATGTCCTGGTAAAATGTTATCAGTCATAAATCCAGTTATTATCTTAAGGTGTTGTATGTCACAGCAGTAGCCAAGTTACTTTGTCAAATTACATTACATTGTAATCAGATTTTAAATGTGTCTTCTTAAGTCTTTTATCATTATAGACAGTTATGGTTTTATTCTGATGCCTTTGCAAAAACACTTCCTCTTCAAGAAGATTTACAGAAAGGACTTTTGATAAATACAAGCAAAAACCTGATGGCTTCATAAAAAGTTAACAAAAGAACAAAATGAACTGGTGAATATGGTTATATTTTTATGGTTTCTATCTGAAAAATTACTGGTTTGAATCTATGTTTTCCAGGTGTGAGGAAAACCTTCCCATCAAGCAAATTATGGCTTACAGTAATTTGGTAAATTATACTTTTGTAAGCAGAATTGAAACATTTATCTTTTCTCTCTGCCTGCTCCCTCCAGAGATTGGAAACTCTTAGGTTCCCAACAGCTTTATCAGATAAATTAGGAAGGCTACATCACTAACAGGTACAGAAATCTCAAGTTATTTTGGGGACCTTGAAAAGGAAGGAATTCACCTAGATCTGGTAAGCGAAATCTGTGACAAGCCCTTGGTGTGACTTTCCTGGTCTTTTAAAAGTTCAGTCTGAGACTCCTTATAAAAATTTCAGTGAGCAAAAAGGCTGTATGATCGATTACAATTATATAAACCATCAGGCCATGTTAATTGAGAGTAGACTGAAATTTGATTCTCTCTCTCTGTTAAGAGAACAAAATTTTCTTGGAATGCTGCTTTTACTAACAGACTATGTCAATTTCTTTGCCTTTAAGTGATTTGTATTTGCTTTTAAAATCTTTTGTTACTTTGGTAAAGTAAATAAGTATTATTTCACAATGATCTGTGAAGATTATGGCACATGTAAGTAAAGTTCATCCTGCTTCTACAAAAATTAACCCCCCATTGTCAGACTTTTGCTATCCTGCTGTCTTTGTAACATGGCGATGGTCTACTCCTAAGTCAGAGAATTTAAAATGAGTTAAAAATTGCTGTAATCAGAGTCAGGGCTATGGAAAATCCAAGACGGCTGCTTGGCTTTTTCCAGCTCCATGACAAACCTCATTTTTATGTGATGGGTTAAAGCCTTCCCTGGCTGCAGGGTTAATGCCCTCACAACGGAAACAACAAAATTATGCTTCAATGAATATTAAATTCTAGTTTTGTTAATTAAGGTCTGTGTTTACCAAGACTCACTTTCTGATAGTTCCTTGCTGTTACGTTATACTGCTAAAAAGTGTAATAGAATTATTAAAGGACACTCTTAAGTTTGTTTCTAAAGCTTATCTCAGTAATCTATCTTTGGATGAAGATCAGATGCCCCAGACCTATAACCAGGGGATTATGCATATTGGAAAAGACATAATTTTTTTTTTTTTTTTTTCGGTATGTGGGCCTGTCACTGCTGTGGTCTCTCCCGTTGCGGAGCACAGGCTCCGGATGCGCAGGCTCAGCGGCCATGGCTCACGGGCCTAGCCGCTCCGTGGCATGCGGGATCCTCCCGGACGGGGGCACAAACCCGTGTCCCCTGCATCGGCAGGTGGACTCTCAACCACTATGCCACCAGGGAAGCCCTGGAAAAGACATAATTTAAAGGACTATCTCCAACCTGGATGGAAGGACCCTTATCAGGTAGTCTTAACTAGCTCATTCACAGTGTAACTAAAGGGAATTAACTCTTGGATTAATTTTCACTCACAAAGTACCCCTGTACTGGACTGACCTTTAGAGAGGATGCCTGATTTCAAAATCACCTTAAAACAATGCTCAAACGAGGAAACTGTACTCACACCAGGATGAAAAGATGACAATCAGAGTAGACAGACCAGGGCTTCCCTGGTGGCGCAGTGGTTGAGAGTCCGCCTGCCGATGCAGGGGACGTGGGTTCGTGACCCGGTCCGGGAGGATCCCACATGCCACGGAGCGGCTAGGCCCGTGAGCCATGGCCGCTGAGCCTGCGCATCCGGAGCCTGTGCTCCGCAACGGGAGAGGCCACAACAGTGAGAAGGCTGCGTCCACAAAAAACAAAACAAAACAAAAAAACGATGATATATAGTTCCATATGAGATCAATGATTGAAATAGTGTAACTCTAGATATGGGAAGAAGCTACAAGAGGGAATATTGTCCTGGACCATAAGAGACTATGAAGACAGGTGGTCCAGAGACTTTGGGATGCTAGTAAAGGCCTAGTCCCGTGATAGCACATCGAGTGGCCTATCAGAAAAATCTTCGCCAGACCTGGGAATGAGCATTCCTAGCACCGTGGGATGAAATGGTCATGAAATGCTGCCCCAAAACCATGGTCAAATTTATTACCATGAAGGGGCCCTGCTGACTAGAAACTAGCACTTGCCACCTACCTCTACAAAGATTAAATCATGGCCACTGCAGCTGGTGACCTTCAACACCCCCTGAAAGCAGTTCAGGGTGGAGATCAGGAATGAGGCCCTCTGTGCTCTGGGAAAAACTGGCAGAGCGGGCCTTCAGATAGATATTTTCAGAAAAATTTTCATGAGCCCAAATTCTTGCATCTTCTCATACCTAGAAAAACACTAAAATTGTTAACGGTGACAACTGCTTTGGTTTATGTGTTAATACCACATCAAAGGTTAAAACCTAGCTGGATAAACCTAGATAACTGGCTACCTGGCTTAAGTGATCTGTATTTGTTTTTCATCTTTTTGTGACTTTGGTTAAATGAGTAAGTACCGATTCACAGTGACCTGTGATCCTGTTGTGTTTTAAAACAGTTTTGATATTTTTAACAAACTTCCCCAATATTAAAATCCAACCAAAGCTCTTTTAGCCTACAGCTGACTCTGGGATGCTTTGAAGGAACATCCTGAGACATCTCAGAGATGAATGTTAAACTAATTAAGTTTATCGGGTATGTTTAATTACTTCAGAGACATTGTCAAGTTACTGGAGATGAACCTTAGCTTACAGTATATGGATAAATGTCATTAATATAGATATTCCAAAATTTATATGGAATCCCTAACATCTGATATGCCCTGATATAATGTTATCAGTCGTAATTCTAGTTATTATCCTAAAATGTTATGTCACAGAAACATCCAAGTTTCCTGCCCATTGCATTGTACTCAGATCTTTAACCATGCTATTTTAAGTTTTGTCCTGATGCTTTTACAAAATGAAGATTTTTAAGAAGACTCATAAAAAACAAATACAAGTTTCTTTTTTTTTAAAAATTAATTTATTTTTGGCTGCATTGGGTCTTCGTTGCTGCATGTGGGTTTCTCTAGTTATGGCGAGCAGGGGCTACTCTTCGTTGCGGTGCGCAGGCTTCTCATTGCAGTGGCTTCTCTTGTTGCAGAGCATGGGCTCTAGGTGCACAGGCTTCAGTAGTTGGTGGCACGTAGGCTCAGTAGTTGTGGCTCGCGGGCTCTAGAGCACAGGCTCAGTAGTTGTGGTGCATGGGCTTAGCTGCTCTGCAGCATGTGGGACCTTCCTGGACCAGGGTTCGAACCCATGTCCCCGGCATTGGCAGGCATATTCTTAACCACTGTGCCACCAGGGAGGGAAGTCCCCAAATATAAGTTTCTGATTGCCTTTAGATAATACCACTGAACTCTGTAACAAATGACAAAACTCAAAACCTGATTACTTCATCCAGATCAACAGGAATCAATTACATGGGACTGAAGGAACTGATGAATATGATTTATAACTTTATGACTTTGGGAAATATACTAGCTTTAATCTTTGTTTTTCAAAAAACAACCTTTTCTCTTATGCTATGATGTACAACAAGTTGATAAGGTATACCTTTGTAAACAAAGATGAAACATTTATCTTTTTCTCTCTACCTGTTCCTGCCAAAATTTGGCCTCTCCAGCTGGCCCTCCTGTGGACTTGATGGTTTATTGCAACTGGATTACAACTAGTTATACTAATAATTGTTTTAATTTGTTCTTTGTTTCCAAATTGTTTGTACTTCGTGTCTCCCTGCTGCACTAAGACTTTGTCAATATTACTAGCTGCATTACTTATATCCTGTCTATTTTATAAGATTGTCGTCTCTTACAGTACCCAGTGTGTAACCAGGCCTCCAACAAAATTGATGATGGCTAAACATCTTGAGGAAACAGATCACATTTATGACTCTTACAGAATAACTGTAATAGTGTGATTCTAGGTACGGGAAGGAGCAAAAAGGGAAAACATTTCCTGGATCATAGTAGACTAGTAAGACAGACGATCCAGAGAATTTAGTTATCAACAGGGCCTAATCTGGAAACTAGCACCTGGAGTGACACATCAACAAAAATGTTCACCCGATCTGGGATGCGCCTCCCAGTGCCGTGGGACAAAATTTGGTCATGAAATGTCTCCCAAATATTGGTCAAATTTCCAACCAAGAGGAGGATCTGAGAAATGCAGTATTTCCCGCTACATCAGTAAACAAAGGATGCCACACTCATCAGTGATGGCAGCCACCACTGATGTGAGCTGGTGAGCCCTGAGGGAGCTCAGGAAGGAAAGAATACCTGCCTTTGAGCAGCCATCAGACTGCAGCCACTCCCCACGGTGAGCCCTGAGGAAACTCAGGATGTGAGGATATTGGCCCCAGACAGCTGAGGTGCATAGCAAAGGAAAGATTTCAGTGAGCCCAGACTCTTGCATCTTCCCATACACAGAAAGGCACTAAGTTCCTAAACTTGGGATATCTGGTTTTCTTTAATTAACAATAATCTTTTGATGTTCAGACCACCTGCCCTTGGTTGCAAAACTTCTGTATAACCTGGCTCCCCGCTCACCTCGTCGGAGCAGTTCTTTCAGGGTTATTTGAGATGCTGCCTCCTGGGTTTGAAGTCTTAAGAATTCCCGCTGAATAAAACATAACTCTCAACTTTTAGGTTGTGAATATTTTTTAAGTCGACAACTGGAAGGAAAAGGAACCACTGGGCACTTGATGGGGACAGAAGTGAGGCCAGCCTGGTGTTCCGTGACAGCTCATTTGCAGACAAGTCCGGTGTGGAAGGCAGCTCCCTTCCATCTGGCAGAAGATGCTTTCTCTGGTCCCCACTTCCCAGGCACCTCTGAACCGAACAGGAGGGGAGACCACCGAGTGGCCGCCCTTCAGCCCTTCCGTGCCCTCCGTGTGGCTTTGGTGCGGTCACTGCGATGATCTGAGGTGTCTCTGGCAATCATGTCGGTGGGAGCACTGAACTGTGGGGAAAGGGCAGGGCCGACTGTGGGCCTGGGCGGGAGAAGCCTGGCCATCAGAGCTCCTCTTTGTTGCTGTCGAAGGGCGAGACCGGAGGCCCTGGAGCCAGAGGGTGCTGTCCTGGCCCGTGGTCGCCAGGTTGCTGGCCGCTGACCCCCCGGCCCACAGTGGCATAGTCCCACAGGAGCCCGCTCTCCACGCCGTGCTGGCGGAGGCTCTCAGTTCCCACGAGCCCCTGTGTTCTCAGGTACCCCTGCTGGCAAAAGGGTGGCAGCTTCTGGCGTGTTAGGGCGAATAGGAAACAGGACTCTGCACAAAAGCAAGAGGAGACCGGGCTGAGAGGTGTGGGGAGAGGTGCAAGGGGAGGGGGTGCCAGTGCCCCAGGGGCCTCACCCGGTTCCCTCCATCCCCTGAGCCTGGGAGCTGACTTTTCTGGGTATCTCACGTCTGACCTGGGTAGCCGTGGATCTCATCCCTCCCTGAGGTTCCAAGACTGGGAGGCTGCCTCAACATTTTGGAAAAACAAGGCTCCAAAGGAAAGGAAAGCAAACCAAAGAGACGGCTCAGCTCCCAGAGGTGGGAGGCCCGCATGCTGCTGTACGTGGCGCTAGCAGGGTGGGAGCTCGGCCACCCAGGAGCAGCCCCTCAGCCTTCTCTTCCAGGAGCCACCCCGGGGGGCTGGGAAGTTGGTGGTCAGTTCCATTTTGAGCTCAGAGTTCCCTGCAAAGATTTATCCCCTCAACAATGTCTGAGCTGCAGATACTGTTTGTAAAGCATGATTCTAAGCACTATGGGGGACGTAAAGATAAAACTGCTAGACCCTCGTCTGCGCCACAGCAGAAAGTTGGTGTGTAGGTCAAATCTGATCAATGAAGAAAGAGCTGTGGAGACGTGTTATTTAGAAATATTAAGAGACAACCAGAAGAGCTAGAAGTCATTCCTTCTGGGGAATGGGAACGGAAGTGGGTGAAAAAGCCTTTTAGCCAAGCACTTATATAACTTTGACCTAAAGAACAGAAAGGATGAAACAGAGGTGGGCTCAATCTTCTAAGGGATTTAGACAGGATGGGAAGATGGAGTGAGTGTCAGAAAACCAACTTGAGTCTCTCGCCTCAGTGAATAGGCACATTACCAAAGGACGCTGTAAGGCTCACACGAGTGATCAGGCTGTGAGGTGCTACAGGAAAACTATTTCCTACCTTACCTCTGACTTGTAGTACAGAGGGTCCCTGCCAGAATGGTCCATGACCATCCTCTCTGAGCAGGGACGGCAGCAGATGTGGGAGAGGATGGAGAGGGGCAGTGAGGTGGCCTTTCAGCAAGCACCTCCTCCTATGATATACGTCACCTCTTCTGCAGGGGCCGGGGGTCCAGCAGATCTGGGTCCAGAACTAGCGGCTGCACATCCACTAACCGGGTGGAGGGAAAGCCCACCCTCTGCCAGCTGGCCCTTTGTGGGGAGGATTCCTTCAAGTTCAAGGCAGTGACACTCAGTGGCCTGTACTGTTGAGTCTATCTAGGGAGTAGGAGCCAGGAGGCTGCAGGGCCTGTGACGATGGGTCGGCAGGAGCCGTAACTCAGGGTAGGAATACACTCCCTAACAGGCACTGGCATCTCCGTGTACTCCTGAAACCTCGAGAAACAGACAGAGGTTTTGCAGCTGAGGTCTCCAGATCTATAGTGGGTAATTTCATGTGTAAGTGTATGGTGAGAGTTTATGTCTGCAGAATGCTAGTACTTCAAAGCTGCTTAGCTCTGCTCTATGAACTACCCCTGTTTGAGCATCTACACGCATTTAGACTATTAACTTGAAGTATTGTTTTAAGCCATCCCCCTTAATATATACATTTTTATTTCAAGGTAGACTGAGGGATGAAAGAAGGACACTTGCTCTCTGACCCGTAGGCCGAGGACTGACCGTCTCTAACCTGGTTTGATATGAATAGTGTGTGAAATACAATCACTGTTCAACAGATGTTTGCTGGACAGAAAAAAGGAGCGGGTATCCTGGTAATTCAGGGGGTTAAAAAAAAGAGACAAAAATTTGGCTTGTTTTGGTCAGTTCTTCCTGGGGATCGTGAGACTTCTCTCTCCCCAAGTCCCTCTCTGGGTTTGACTGTCAGAGCTATCTTCCATCCAGTTCACCAATTTTCCCTTCATCTCTGTCTAATGTGCTACTAACCCTGACATTGAGTTTCCAATTACAAATTTATATTTTCATTTCCAGAAGTTCTATTTGGACCTTTCTCAAATCTGCCCAGTCAATTCTGGTAGTCCTGCCCTTTCATTCTATTTTCAGTAATCTCTCTTTTATTTACTTACAGATTTTGGACATACTTTACATCCTCTCTCTGACCATTCCATTTCCCACAGTCTTTGTAGGTTTCATCCTACAGTGTGTTGCTTCTGCTGACACTCCCTCATGGTAGTTTGTATCCTTATGTGTGAAGTGATTTCTGCTTGGGAGTTCATGTTCCTGGGAACTTTATCTGGGGGAATTCTTTGAGGCCTAGTTTTAAGGTATGTGTCCTCACAGAAGACTCACATTGACTTCTGTGATTTCTGCACCACAACGATAGTGTGAACTTTGGCCCCAAACTCACATGAGTGAGGCCTAGTGGATGGAAATTCTGAGGGGAGATTTCCCCCCACTCTACCCAGAGCCAAAAAGCGTGCGTCTCCTCTCTCTCTCTCTCGGGAGTGCATTCTGCCTTCTCCTTTACCTACTGAGATCCCAGCTCTATTTAAAGGTCTCTGTACAGACATCCTACCCTGCTCCAGCCTCGTCTTCCCAGCTCCAAGTGCTGGTCAGTTACCCGGGCTCTAGGCCACTGACAACCAGCAGGTATCTCTCATCCAGTGGGTTTGTGCTTTTCTTGGTGTTTAGCCTCTGGGGAGTTCCCTTATTTTCCTGCCGGTTTTTTTAAAAAGACATTTTATTCAGTGTTTGCAGGTGTGCTGTACTGGGAGGGGGTTTCTGTGAACACCGAGTCCTCCCGTCGTAGGAGAGGGAAGTCTTGGGTCTGGGTTTCTAGACGCACATCCTAAAGTTCCACAGGGCAGGGATCTACCTGGTCTTCTTCACCCTCCAGCTCAGCCCCTTTGTCCTTCGGGAAACTTAAGTTACCTGCATAGAAGCTCCGGAGATCGGTGTCTAAGCAGTTCTCCAGGAAGCGCCTCAGGGGCAGAATGTGCCCCACCGGGGCCGTCCAGTCCGTCAGGAAATCTTCCACGATGTGGTGGATGGCCGTGGGCCGCGGCAGAGGCCAGCCTGCAGGGCGGAACCTTACCTCCTGCTCTGTGGGGAGGAGAAAGGGCGCCATGTCAGAGCCGAGCGCGGGGCTTCCATTCCCAGGGCCACATCCCAGGTGCCTGCCCCCCAGCCCCTCACGCTCAGCCTTCCTGATGCACCTCTGCATGGGCCATGGTCAGCCTGTTCAGCTGTCCTTCCAAATGTCTGGAGGGTGGACGTGAGGGAGAGGGACTGGACTAGACTCATCCCCTGCACTGTCAGCGGGCAGAACTAGGACCAGTCACTTGAACTTGGTTTGCTTCTAAGACTTACGTGAGCTGAGATCTATTGTGGCTGCTTTGAAACTGGCCTTTCTGTGAGGAGACTCGGGGTCCTGCATCCAAGGGGTCTTAGGGCCCCTCTAGTCCAGTTTCCTACCTGGTGGGTGCCCTTCTGTGTGTCCCTGCCACAGGGCACCAAGCCATGGCCATCCCTGCATCGGGAGACTCTGGGAGGTGGCCCATCCCCCCCCGGCAGCCTTCACGATGCGCTGCTCCTTTAGAGTGAATGTCAACCTGCGCTCCTGTCATTTCTACCTGTTGACACTACCTCCACCCTTTGGAACGACCTCTAGTTTTAGATCATCCTCTTCCAGGGGACATCCCTTCAAGTTTGGAAGCAGGAGTCGTGTTCCCCAGGTTGGTCATCATTCGGTAGCTACTCCGTGCTGGGCGCCATGCTGGCGTTGTGCTGTATCATCTCATTAACCCTCATCCTACAAGGAGGGTACCATGGCCACCCTCATTTCACATCCGAGCAAGCAGAGGCTCAGCGGGGTTAAGTAATGGTCCAAGGTCCCACAGCGAGGAAGGGACAGCCCTGGGAACACTGCCCAGCTCTCCCACTCCCCTCCTGTGCTAACCAGTTCCCCTTCCCTTTCCTGTTCCTTCTAAGAGTCAGTCCCCAGATCCCCGCTCCCCACTCCAAGGTCAGCCTCCTTTGGAGACGGCAACAACAGTGTCCCTCTGACCACGTGGTGCCTGGAGGTGATCAGGCCGCTCCACACGTGGCCCACCCAGGTCGATGTGTGGGCCAGGATCTGGGAATAGCATTTATCGTTCTTGGACCATCTGCCGCATTTAGGCTCTAGGCAGAGCCCCTAGAGGCCCCCCTTCTGTCAGCTGAGGGTGCTGCATGACAGCTTAAAGGCGCTGGGGTCCAAGGAGTGCCCTCGCTCGGGGGAGAGCGGAGACCCAGCTCACCGGTGGGGAGGTGCCTATAGTAGTAGATGACAGGATGGAGGAAGTTCGACAGCCAGGCGTCTTCCGTGTGCCCCACAGAGCGGTCATAAAAGAAGACGTCCTTGTCGGGCCCAGAGAAATTCCGGCCGTACTCCATATTGATGACGAAGAGCCCGTGCCTTGCCCTTCTTCCCGTGATTGCCTCCAGCTGGGCCAGCGCCTGCATGGGGAACTCCTCCAGGTACTCAAAAGCAGTGGCATTCCTGGGGACAGGGGCAACACGGCGTGGGTAAGACCCTCAGTGCTGCGGCAGGGGTGCCAGACGTGGGCGTGCGTGCGTGTGGTGTGTGCGTGCGCCTGCCTCTCCTGCCTAGAAGCGCCCGTCAAACAGCGTACAGACACTGATCAGGCCTGCGCGTCTCCCTTGAATATTACTGTTACAGCGGAGCCCTGACTTACACTGGGGAGAGAAGACAGAAAACGCTGAGTAACCTGAGTGGGTATCTAGGGAGAGGGTGAGCCAGGCTGAGAGACCAGTGATGGAGAAGCCCTAGGAGTGAGTGAACACCTTGGCATGTTCAAGGGACAGGAAGAAGGCTAATGTGGCTGGAGTGGAGTGAGGGGGAGGGGAGGGGAAGTCGGCGGGGGCAGGTCAAGGAGGGCCATGTGTGCCACGATGGGAATGTCGGGTGTCATCTGGGCTGGGAAGGGAAGCTGCGGGCCTTGGGAAGATAGTGAACAGAACTGAATTCTAGTGATTCAAGTTTTAAAAGAATCACTCTGGATCTTCCCTGGTGGCGCAGTGGTTAAGAATCCGCCTGCCAATGCAGGGGACACGGGTTCGAGCCCTGGTCCAGGAAGACTCCACATGCCACGGAGCAACTAAGCCCATGAGCCACAACTACCGAGCCTGTGCTCTAGAGCCCACGAGCCACAACTACTGAGCCTGCGTGCCACAAGTACTGAAGCCTGCAAGCCGAGAGCCCGTGCTCTGCAACAAAGAGTAGCCCCAACTCGCCGCAACCAGAAAAAGCCCGCACGCACCAGCAGCCAAAAAAAAAAACAATCACTCCGGCCACCATGTTGAGAGCAGACCATGAGGTCAAAGGTGAGAGGCTGCTGTATTAGCGCAGGTGAGAGATGCTCATGGACCAGACCAAGGTGGCGGTGGGGGGCTAGTGAGAGGCAGATTCTAGACACAGTTTGAAGGTAGAGCTGATGGGACCTACGGATGCTGTGAATGGGTATGAAAGAGAGAGGAGTCAAGGGTGATGGGGGTTTTGCTCTGAGCACCGCTGAGTTTCCTGCAGGTCCCTGAACTCGATGTGCTGCTGCACTCACTGGCTTTGGAGCAGACTGTTCCCTCTGAGGCGTCTCACCTGCCCCGTGTCCTTTCAGAACCAGCCCCACTGCTCACCGCCCCCAGCTCTTCTCCCTTCCCTGCTCTGCGTGGTTTCTTCCTCAGGGAGCGTCCTCTGTGATCTGCTGCTCATCACTTGATTGACAAGGAGCCGACATGGTCTGGCCCAAGGAGCTCTTAAATCCACGCAGGTGGTGATCCGTCATCACTGCAGTTCACTGCTCATCTGTTTGGTACCAGATGCTTTTCTACCAGTTACCTTTACTCCTTCCTGCAGTCCTGCGAGGTAGGTATCATTAGCTCTATATTGCAGATGAGAGAAAGGCTCAGAGAGGCTAAGTAACTTGCCCCAGATCACACTGGTGGAAAGTGGCAAAGCTGCAGTCACACTCACGTCTTGTCTGTCTGTCAGCAGAGCTTGTGGTGTTGATGTCACTGGTTTCCCCAGAATAGACTGATCCCCAGCCTCCCTGCCCACCCCACCAGCCGTCTTCATCTTAGGAAAGAACCACTGGGCTCTTCCACACATGCAGCAGGCAGAGGAGAGCACGACGGCGTGGGAGGGGGAGGGGCAGTGGGAAGGCGAGGGCTGACTACTCACTCCTCCAACAGGACCACGTCGGCCAGCACACTGAACATCTGGTAGAGCCCAGAAGCCTCGTTGACGCGGCGGATGATGGCACTGGCCAGCTGTGTGATGGGGTGCTTGGTGGAGGGCCAGGTGACGCCGTGATGACGCTGCTCCAGCAGCCGGTGGACGGCACGCACTGAAATGGCCAGAGGGAGGAATGGCACGCTGCCCCTAAGATGTTATCTTTCACCTCCGGGGCGGGGGGGAGGGACGCAGAGCCCCACCAGCTCTGCGCTCAGGACACGCTTGTATTGCGCGGCTCCAAGAAGGTGCCTTTAGAGCAGGGTCCTCACGTGTGTGCTGAAAGGGGCTGGATGGGAAGTGTTTCTGGCTTTGCAGCCCAGACGGTCTCTCTCACTTGACTCAATTCTGACTCTGGTGGGAAAGCAGTCATGGAGGACCGCGAAATGAACGGGCACGGCTGGATTTGGTCCCCAGGCCCGAGACTGCCCACTTCTGCTTTAGGCCATCTGCATATGGAAGCCCTGCCACTGTCACCTCACATGTGACGCGTCCAAACCAGACCCAGAGCCTTCCTCTGCAATCTCTCCCCACCCCACAGTCCCCATGTCTATGGGAGACTCCCAAATGGAAACCCTCTGACTGCCCTCTCTTGTTCACAGCCGAAACCCACATCTGTTACTGAGTTCTACTTTGAGATGCTCTGTGTATTTCTGGAAGGATAGAAAAGCAACAGCTATCTCAAACAACAGGGGGACATCTTCTGTGTACCTGGGGCTGCCCTTACACAGCGGTGACACTGGGGCACCACACACAGGTGCCTGCTCCTCGAAATGAACCAACACAACACTCAAATCCAGTACCAGCGAGGACACAGACAGACAGTTCACGTGATGGGAGACTGGGTCGACCAACGGTCACAGGAAAGGATGTTCAGCCTCACGAGACAGACAGACAGACATCTGGTTCTCTGGAGGAAACAAGGTTATGCTGCGTTTTGGGAAAGGATGAGGAATTGCACAGCTCGGGAAGGGTGGGAAGGGGCCTGACAAAAGAAGCATCGGTGCAAAGACATAAAACCTCGAGAAACTGGTACATTCCGTAAAGGAGGCGAGGGCCAGGCTGGGCAGGCGAGCTGGCGCCGGCTGCACGAAACTCTGGATACCATGCCGAGGACCTGGCTGGGGAGCCCCCGGAGGTTTTCCTGTTTAAAGAACAGTGTTCTGGTGGGTACCGGAGTGGCTGGATGGGAAGCCAGAGGGACCAATGGCAGGAAGACCAGTCAGGAGAGACCAAGAGGTCCCAAGTCAGGCAAGTGAGGCTGGGATGGACTGGAGAGAGACAGGAGGGGGAGGGGCAGGGTTCCCAGCAGGCCCTACCTTCTGAGGTTACCATCTTTCATCTTGCTTTCCTCTGCCTTGCTGTTTTCTACTTGTCTCCCTTGGGGGCCTTTTCTTCGGCTGAATGATGAGCAAGGTCGGGCAGGATGTACTGTGTACAGCCACACTGCCCCTCCCTCTAGGGGGGTCCCCAGCTAGTAGGAGTGATCACAGCTCTTGGTGGCCTGTCCATCCAGGATTGTTTCCCATTTGCCTGAAGCTTAGCGGTCAGCTGGGAGCCTCAAAGTCAGACAGGTGTGGATTCAAATGCCACCTCTGCCATCCACTGGCTGGGTGACTTTGGGTAAGTGACTTAACTTCTCTGTGCCCCAGTTTCCTTCTACGAAAAATGGAGTTGAAATAACAAGATGTCTCTTATGGGGCTGTTGGGAGAATTAAGAATGTGAGCTGGGGAAAGATGAGAGGACAGAGGGAAGCAAGAGGGATGGGGCAGTACCTGTCAGGACAGCAGGTGCAGGAAGGGTGACATGCACGGGAACGTGAGGAGGGTTTCTTGCTGGGGACACAGCTAGAGAGACAGACTCTTCCCATTCTGTGTACATGTGTGTGTTCCATTTGCAAATATTTTGGTAAACAGACAGCTAACATTCTCGGTTTCTCTCCCTGACAACATGCAAAGGGTATAAAACATATCGCCCGGAAATCAACAGCAAAGCATGATTATCTTTCCCTGTCAAACTGGAAGGAGAGTGAAATGCAAAAAGTAGCATTAAGGCAAGTGAGGCATCACATTAAATATAGAAACATCAGGATGAAGGATCCTTATAGTGGTTTTTTTTTTTTTTTTTTTTTTTTTTGCGGTACGCGGGCCTCTCACTGTTGTGGCCTCTCCCGTTGCGGAGCACAGGCTCCGGACGCGCAGGCTCAGCGGCCATGGCTCACGGGCCCAGCCGCTCCGTGGCATATGGGATCTTCCCGGACGGGGGCACAAACCTGTGTCCCCTGCATCGGCAGTCGGACTCTCAACCACTGTGCCACCAGGGAAGCCCCCTTATGGTGTTTTTATGGTCAAATAAACTGGCCCATGTAACACTCGTCATGCAATAAAGCACCCATCCAACGGGCTACCCAGAGCGCAGAAAATTGGTGCCCTTAGTACTGAGAGTTTTGAAAAAGAGCTGATATAATCTAGTTGCAACTTTTATTGAAATTTGTTGGTACCCAAAGAGTCTATGTGTACGTAATACTTCACAGCTCCACGGTCTCCAGATATTACCTTATTTAGTCCTTACAACAGCTCTATGGGATGAAGAATTCACCTCATTTACAACTCTGACAACTGGGAGGGACAACAGAGGCTTGGGGAGGTTATGAAGCCGCACCCCTGAGACCATGCAGCTGCTTCCCCAGGTTAGCAGTCCTTGCCAATCATGGTGATGCGGGTAACACGCCACCCCCAGATGTACTTACTTTTACACCTTAACTGGTACTCCTCTAGATGTGTCCTCAGACCACGAAAACCCACTGCTGCCTGCCCCACAGGGAATTTATGACAATCAACTGCTGTTAAGGCTGCTTTCAGGGAATCAGGCGTCTCTTTACAGACCCTGGGGACAGCGGCCCTCTCTCCCGGGCTCACCTGTGTATCGGAATCCATGGATGAAGCCCCCAGCAGATTTCCGGTAATCCACGGAGTGGCTGGCAGTCCCCAGGACAAAGAGGCCCCGGCTCCCTTTGGACTCATAGCTGGCTTTCACCAGGGGGTACTTCTTGCTGAGCTCACCCCCTGCAGAGAGTCGGAGGGACCTGTGAGTGGAAAGGGCTGTGAATAAAAATCGCTGCTATGTATGAAACACTTTTTACAGGCTTGGCACTGAGCTAAGTGCTTACATTCCTGCTCAAATTTAAACCACACCGTGACCCTAGGAGGCAGGTATGATGATGCCCATTTAACAGACAGAGTAGCTGAGGTTCGCGTTAAAGACGTGGTGGGTCAGGGACAGAGCCAGGATTCAAGCCGCACTGGAGGCCGGGCTCTGGGTCCCTGTGTGACCTGATGGCACAGGAGGATCTGTTCAAGCCCTCTGGCGTCTCCTTGTCCACCTGGGCCTTGACCAGAGGGCTTTGCTGAGAGATCCAGCTCCTCCCCTCTGTTCGGACTCACTTGCTGAAAATGGAGAAGTCGAAGTTCCAGCCCAGGCAGCGGATGACCCGGTCGTAGCCCACGCGCAAGGCGAAGTTGTCGTTATCGTCCTGGGGGAGGGGGATGGCGTCGGCACTCCGGTTGCCTTCCTCCAGGAAGAACTTCAGGGTGACGTGGAATTTGCCCTCGAGGTCCTTCACAATGGCCAGATCCGTCAGGTCAGACTCGAGCAGCCCGTCCAGGGACTTCAGCTGGTAGGTGTCCAGCAGGCCATTGTTGATGGCCCTGGGGCCCAAGGGGAATGTCAGGAGAGAGAAAGAAGTCTGTGCCGGGTAAGGAAGCCTCAGGGGCCAGGGTGGTTAGTCGGGCGGGGGGCAGGGGCTGGCAGCACAGCACACACAGTACCTGCCCAGCATACCTGAGGTCGCCGACGTAGTGGGTGGCCCAGGAGAGCCGGACCCGGGAGCGGCTCAGCATGTGGATGAAGTTGGTGACACCCAAGATGTTCTCCGCCGTCTCAAAGGCCGAGTTCCCCCGGCCCAGGATCAGCACATTCTGACCCACGAAGTCCTCGGGATCCACAGACACGGACTCATAACCATCCAGGTATTCGGAGCCAGGGAAGTCCACCTGGTTGGGCACTGACAAGCCAGTGGCCACGAGAAGGACGCTGCAGGTGGGGGACAGAGGGAGGGTGGCTTAGCCTCTTAGCTATGAGACCACGAAGTGAAAAATCCCTCTTTGGACCTGCTGCCTGGCTCGCCCGCCTCACCCAGACTGCTGGCTCCTAAAAGAAAGCAGGTTGTTCATTTATTCACCCACCTCCTGACCTGTCCCAGTGCATCTGAGACCTTACCCTGGCCTCTCACTGAGTGATCCAGTGGGTGCAGTTTCCTTTACACCTTCCTGGGATTATACCAAACGTGAGAATTAGTTCTACTTTCTGACTTTGGAGAGGGTGACGCCATGAGAAATGGATTAATTCACTTAGTTTTGAACATGGCAGCCTCACCAAGTACCACCCTAGTCATGAAAATGAAAGACGTTCTGCTTCCCCCTTTCTTACTTGCGTGGCAGATGCAGAATCTGCTGAGTGGTGGTTCTGTGCAAGGCCCTGTACTAAGTGCTTTCTGCCTCATCTTACTGCTCAAAGCAGCTCTGCATCGGTGTTATTCCGCCTGCTCTACAGGTGAGGAGATGCAGGCTCCACGTGGGCCCACGACCTCCAGAGCTCCTTAGACAGCAGAGCCAGAATCTGACCACAGGTCAGCCTAATTCCAGAGTCCTGCTCTTTCCACTGGTGGGGATTACAATCCCGTGGTGGACAGGCTGGGAGCCGGACCCTGCCGGCCTGCAGAGGAATGGTTTGATCACAAGGTAGTTTAGAAAACAGGACCGGGTGGCCTGGAGAAGGGGCCTGGGCAGCCTCTGTGGCCCCTTGCTTTTTGGCCTGTCCATTTGCTCACATCTGAATCCCCTACACTGTAGCACTGCTGCCTAAGATGCGAGGGTCCAAATTGGCCCAACCCTTCTCTCCTTGGGCTGTAACAAGCAAGGAGCAAGGCTGAGCCTCTGGCAAAAGGCATGAGAAAATGAACCGTGATCGAGCACCTGCCTGGAGCCAGGTGCTAGGCTGACGGCCGGGAACGGAGAGGCAGTCGGGCACAGCGTTAAGAACACAGGCTTCGGAGTCAGGAAGATGTGAGCTCAAGTGGCAGCCGCACCCCTTATTAGCCATGTGACACGGCACCGGTTACTTAACTTCTCTGAGCCTCAGTTCGTCATCCGTAAAATGGGCATCAGTGAACCTCCCTCAAAGGATCCTTGTGAGGATTAGACAAGCACGGTATAACATATAACTCTGAATTTGGGTTCTCTAGACTATGCTAAGCTTTCTCCCAAGTCAAAGCGAGCTAAAACTGAATCCTGGCAGCACTGCCTATTGGCCCTCCCTCTCATTCAGTTCAGAAATCCTACTGAGCCTGTCTAACACTTGCTGGACACTTGCCAGTATTTCTCAGAATGTATTCTGGGGAACACAAGTTCTAGGAGATGCTCTACAAAAAGGGTTTTGTGGGTGCATAAGCTCAGACAATGCTCAACACCCAATGCTGGAGTCCTTCAGTGAATGTGAAGACACTGAAGTCTGAAAAACCCTGGAGAAAAGAAATGGTCAGAATTTTCAAGTATCTTTGAGTACATACATTTCTAGGAAACACTTGGGAAATGATGGCTGAACTGAGCCTCTTAGCACTGGATTTCAGTGGGAGCAAGGATGGGCAGAAATGCCTCTTTTCTCCCACATCTACGGGCCAACCAATGGGTTTCCTTCTGCCAGGGAAGGCACTGGCTTCAGCAGGTGAGCCCTGGAGCCCGGTTCCTTACCTACACTGGTATGCCTGGCCCTTCTGGTCGGTCAGGATGAAGTAATGGCCATTCCAGGCCCGTTGATCCTTGTTCAGAGTGACGTGGGCAATGGTTGTGTTGTACAGCACGTGAAGCCCCAGCCGGTCTGCAAAGTCGCCCAGGTAGCGCACCATGTCGCCGGCATCGGGGAAGTAGGCGTTGGAGTAGTGTCTGAAGAGCAGCCGGGGGTCGTGGCTGAGCAGAGAGTTCCAGTCATGGCGGAGGTTGAACTCGGCGTTGGCCTTGCCTGTGTACCGCTTGTTGATGCTGATGAGCTTGCGGTGCCGCGGGTAGCGCGTGAAGAAGCTGCCCGGTCTCGGGGCGCGTTCGAACACGGCGTAGTCCCTGCCGGCCCGCTGCAGGAAGTAGGCCATCTGCAGCCCCGCGGGCCCGGCACCCAGGACACAGTAGTCCCGGTGCGCGGGCACGGAGGCCTGGGCGGGGCACGGGGAGAGAGCCGGGTGCAGGGCGATGGTCAGGAGAAGCCCTGGGAGGCCCCACAGCAGGGCCGCGGCGGAGAGACCCATCCTGCGGCAGACCAGAGAGGTGAGGCCTCGGACCACGAAGGCCCCTTGACGCCCGCGGAGGTGAGCCAGGAACTGGGGGCCCAGAAAGGCAGGGGCTTGCCGGAGCGCTCACTGCGACTTGGGGTGCAGCCAGGACCAGAACCCAAGGACCTCTGAACTCATTTGCCCCGACTCCATCGTTTCAAGCTCGGATCTGGGCTCCCCCTAGGAGTCCCGAGCCCCTCCATCTCCCTCAGGACCTTAGTTCCCAAGGGCGCCACACTCCTTATTGCCATGGTAATAAGAGGCTGGGTGTTTTCTCCACTTTCCCCTAATTCCAGGGATGCCCAACACCCCCCTAGGGCCTTCCAAGGCCAGACCCTCGAGGGTCACGTCTTTTTGGCCACGCCCCCGCGCTCCGGCCTCCAGCCTGAAGGAGGTGTGGTCTGCAGGCCCCCGTCCCACACCCGGGTCTCTTCGGCCACGTGACAGGGAAGCCCCAGCACACCTGCCCGCGGAGCAGCGCGAGGCCGCCCTCCTTCGGGCGCGCTGAATACGGGAGCCGCTCCCCACGCGTGCTTGGTGCCCACGCCCGCAGCTCCCGCCTCCCCGGCCCGCCAGTCCACCCCCCCGCACAGAGCTCGAACCTCCCAGCCGCTCCGTAGACAGCCCGCAGCCAAGTCAGCCCGCGCTCGGCCTGCCCGCGCCACCGCGGCGGCCCCGCCCATGGCAGGGGCGGGGTCACGTGGCGGCACGCGTCATGAGGGGCTGGGCTGTCGGGTTCTGGGCTCCGGGTCGCTCGCGAGAGCCGCGCACGTGCTGCTCCGCCGGCCGGCGCGTGCAGGCGCGTGGTGGCCCGACTGAAGATCAAATCTGGCAAGTGGCTTGGGGCTCTTTAAAGCTGTGTCTTTCCACGTGTAAGGGAGGCACGGGAGCAGACGACTTTTGGAGATAATCGCAGCTGTTCCACTCCATTACTGTAGCCAAAGACTAGTTGGGTACTCAGTACTCTGGGACCGGAAACCAGGTTGATGAAGCCAGGACGGAAAAACAAATTAACTGGTGTGTTCGCTACAAATTCAGTCTGTTGTTTACTAAGAAACAGGACTGACTGGACCTTCCACCAGAAGAGGAAGGCCAGAGATTGTTTCTAATATAATGTAAATAGCTGACTGGCCAAATGGAATTTAGGGGTGATTTGCTTAAGGTCACACAGTTAAGAAGTGGAGTGTGACATTAAAACCCCCCATTATACTCCAAATTATGAGCTCTTCCAGAAAGCTCGAGGACTGTAACGAAGCGGTAGGGGAGGCCAGCATAGCTGTGATTTTGATGAAGGGGATGTGCAGTCAAGCACACATCTTGGTAGAAGGTTGCTGTTCACAAGGAATTAACAGCTTAGTTGATGGTTTTAGTTCTTCTCTAAGTATGGGAAAACGCAAGAAACTGGGTTCAGAAGACTTTCTCTTGAAAATACGTCTGAAGGCTGGTTCTGCCACTTTTAGAGCAAAAAGCACCTCCTCATCCTCAGTTCCTTCAGGGTATATTGTAGGTCAGCAACTGCATTGGCTAATGACTTGATTCTTGTAGGACTGGGCGGTAGGTTACATTCTTTGACAATTGCTTCCCTTTCAGTCTTAATTTCGACCAAGGTTTGGGAGGCATTCTGTGACTGATTTGTCACCTGGTGCTAGGAATGCTCATTCCCAGGCCAGGCAAAATTTACTGATAGGGCACTGCATGTGCTGCTGCTGGACCAGGCCCTGTTAACAGTAGCCAAAAGCCTCCGGACCACCTGTCTTACTAGTCTGTTATGGTTCAGGAAATGGTTCCCGCCTGTTGTTTCTTCCCATATCTAGACTATTACAATCATTGATCTTATAGAACTGTATGTTTGTAATTGTTTCAAGTCGCCTAGTCATCATTATTTTTATTGGAGGCTCTGTCACACATTTGGTAGTGCAAGAAACAATACTCTTACAAAATAGGCAGAATATGTGTAATATAGCTAGCAACATGAATATGGTCATAAGTAAGTATTTAAGCTAAGAACTTTCATTAGGTGCAGGCCGTTATCTCCCCAGGTCACCTGACCAGTCTGTTCTGCCCCCATCACTGCCTTTAAGGGAAACAGCATATTGGCATTGTACATAAAGTTCACCAAAGATGTCTGCGAGTACAGGGCGAGTGGAGGGTCACTGTGACCCCTTACAGGATTGAGAAATGAATGTTTTCTTCCAAGGAGTTGCTGGCACCAGAAGAAAACTTGATCTTACGGTTGAGCAGGCATTTCTGCCGCAGGGGAGATGTGGTCAATGCATAATGTGGGTGCACAATCACACTAGAGGGGAGCAGGAGGTTGAAAGAGAAAAGGTTTTATGTTGAAATTTTTCTTGTCTTGCCTTAAAATGTGAATTTTTATTGCATCATTGGTAATGTAAACAAAGTGGCCTACGACAGTTCAGTGTAAAGACACTGAAACACAAATCCACTGCTCATGCCCAGCAATGGTGGCCAAAGTGGAGGCAACATGGAGGATGACAGGATGACCCTGAACTGCCATTCAAGTGAACTGGATGACCAGGGCTGGCTTTCCAGAGGTGGGATGTGGATCCTGCATGAGATTTACATGGGTGGAACACAGCGCAAGTACAGGAAACCTCAAGCGGGTGTTAAAGTAGTCCTGTGAGATGGGGCTGAGGGTTCTGGTGGGAAGGCAGCCGTGCCTAGTGTGGAAAAACCCTGTGATCTTCCAGCTTTGCATGGCTGGAGCTTCTTCTCATTCAAAGTCATCACTGGGACTTCTCTAGAAAAGTCTTCCTTGAGCTCTCACACCTAAGTACCCCCTAAGGAATGCCATTTATCTATTTTTTTCCTAGCCTATATCAGCATCAGAGAAAAGCTCCATTAGAGCAGAAATGATCTTATTCACTATAGTGACCTCACAGCTTCCATCAGCATCTGACATACAAGAGGCCCTTAATAATCTGTTGAATAAACATTGAAACCAGACAGACCAAAAATGAAAGTTAGTAAGGTCTACTTAATAGTTGTGAAGATTATGAGAATGGGTGTGGGCAATTAATTAAGTACTTAAAACAGCTGCTGGTTGTATTTTGTATTGGGAAATTAGGACTGATAAAATACGGCAGGGCCTTCAGACTAGGCTGAGCCTGGATTGTAGGCCGCAGGATGCGATTGAAAGTTTAGAGTCAGGACTATTTACAGCAGTCAACTTGGTGGCCCCAAGCAAGACCAGATGGAAGTAGGGGATAGATGAAAGACATGAGGCATGTGGAGGCTGATATAAGATGTTTTTAGAGAATGAGACTGAAATTAACTTCCACCTGCCCACTTGCTCCAGCCAATCCTGCTGGGTTGCATCATGGGTCTGCAGGAGGCAGCTCGGGAAGTACCAGCCCGAACTTGAAACCCGATGACACTTGTCACACTACTTTAAAGTGAATTTTATAACGCTCCACCTACAATGAAAGGTCCCCAAGAAGCACATCTTATGCTCTATTTTCCTAGTAACTCTGACAACACAGTCCAGCAAGTTTTTGCTTTCTGAGGCTCAATTATTTTGATTGAAATTGTTAACTTTAGGACCGTTACCCAAAAGCTGAGCCAGTTTTCTCTTTCTCATCTGTATAATGGTATGACTTCCACCAGCATTACAGTTCTGTGTCAGGGTCTGATGAGATATTTATAGAACATGCAGTATAACACGTGGCACAGCACATTACTTCATAGTGTTCTGTACATTGGACAGAACACCGTCCGCTTATAAAAAGTTTACAAGTACTAAACATCTGTAGCTCTGCTCTGATTTGTTCACGACACAGTTCTTTGAGGGTGCCAGCTTGAGATCCCGTCAGCAGCCCAAGGCAAGCTTGAAAACAATTCACGAACCGTTACGATCGCCACAGCCTCCCGCACCTGCAGCCATCCCACCTCAACCTTCAAAGACTGCCCTGCTTCATGTTTCACCAGTGATGTGTCTCTCTGAAGGCAGCAGCTGGGTCTGGCATGCAGCCAGCAGGCACTCGTGCTTGTGGAAATGGACTTCCTACGGGGACCTCACAATGGACAACACTCCCCAGGAAAGGATAATTTCAAGGGGTTTCAAGAACAAAAAAATTCAGGGCATTCACCTCCTAACAGGAATGTAAAACTACTAATGCTCAAGAACAAAGGATGGAACCCAGATTATGAACTCCGGAGAGACTCTGCTGTATCTCACCCTCCCTCTCCAAGGGCTACTTGGAGAAGGGCTGTCAATCATAACATAGGCACGCGATGAAGGTAAGAGACTAGACAGACGTATACTTTACTCCAGCTGTCAAGCTGCAGAGAGCAACAATCAGACAAACATTCCACCAGGTATCCAAGGCCCTCCTAGGCTCGGCAGAATCACAGAGTCCAGCCCCACATCACTGTCTGGTTTAGGTTTCTTCCTCTGAAAGATACAAAAGCCACATCAAACTGGTGAACTGCTTATGATTTTCATCACCTTCACTCAGAAGCGAAACCTTTCAGATCCTCACATTTCCTTCAGTCACCTACTGGTGAAGCAGGTGAGAGAGCTTAAAGCCCATGTAACCCACCTGGAGCATCTTTCCTCCCTCAGACCCCTGGCTAACATCAGGGGCTTCCGGTGCCTTCCTCTAGATGCTTCTTCCTTGCCCTAGCCTCTAAAAGACCCTCTCCTCCCTGACCCCGTCTCGTGATCTAAAGGCTCTGGAAGCAGCTTCTGGAGCCAGACTGACTGCTACTCCAAGTGACATCTCAGGGAATTCCCAGAGGTTTCCATCGAGGTTCAGACTGTGCGTACAGAGCTTGGGCCCCAGCCGGCACATGCTCACGCCAGACTTCGGAGGGAGGCTTGCTACAAACCTTCTTCTTCCTCCTCTTCCTCCTCCTCCTCCTCGTCGTCCTCATCCGAGCTGAAGGTGCCGTCGGGCAGGCTATAGACGCGGATGACCTGCTTGTTGGGGTCCTTGAGGATGAGGTACTTGCCCTCCTCCAGTTTCATGCAGATGTCGATGACGCAGCGCAGGATGCCCCAGGCGTTCTCCACGCTCAGGTTGATCTGGCTGGCAAACTCATTGGGCTTGAACTGCTGGGTGCCCAGGATGACGTGGCGTGAGGAGTCTTTCACGTGGTACCGGGACACGTAACTATTGAGGGGAAGAGGAGTATTATGGGGGGGGCAGGCGGGCACAGAGACACAGCGACGCCTGGGGTCGAGTATCAGTTAAATGGTGACACCTGGCCTGATGCTTTTCCCAAGAAAAAGGAGAAAAGGCCAGCCCTCGTCTCCCAACCTGCAGACCCCCCCTCCCAAAGATGAGCTCCCGGACAGGAATCTCACCCAAGCTTGAGGTACTCGGATCCGGCCAGCAAAGCACAGCAGGTCCAGCGGGCCAACTTGTAGCTGTTGTTCTTCAGCTCGGTGGCAATGACGGCCCCTCGCTGAGAATCCAGCTTCTGACGCCAGTCAACGCCATTACAGTGCTGCAGGAGGGGAGCCCCGGTTACAGGGGCCAAGGCAGGCTCCCACTGCCCACGGCCTGCTGCCACTTCTGGCAGAGAAGCAACTCCTTAGTGGGCCTGACTGGGGAGGGGCGAGCCCACAGGTAAAGCAGAGGTCAGGCTTATCTTTTAAGAGACAGGGCCTCGGTCCCTCCCTTGCGCAGCAGGTGCTCAACAGAGCGCAACTCCTCCCTTCACAAGAGCTCATCCAGACCAGGACACGCACGCACACAAGTTAAAACAACAAGCGCCACACAAGTGGTGAGGGCACGTGTTTATCACATGCTGGGCGGAGAGGAAGGGTTTTGCATGGGAGCCTCGCAGCTCCCCCATGGAGGATATTGGCAGAAGCTGGAGGTGGAGTGATCTGAGAGGGATGCGGGGAGAGACAGGCCGGTTTAGCCCCGGTGGGCGTGGAGGCCCGCAGAGAGCGACGTCAGGGTCTGGTGCTGTGCACACACACAGAGACAGACAAAAAGCAGAGAGACCCCGGAGACCACCTTCTCCAACCACCTCTTCTGCAGATGTGGGAACCTGGCCTCAGAGTGAAGTGACGGCTGAAGGGCACACGGCAGAGACTCCTAAACTTTCTTGGTTCCTGGCAACCCTAGGCCAGAAGAAATACTAAAGAGTTCCTTTTATTAAGTAGTTAGGTGCAAACCACTTAGGGGCAGTATTCTGACAGATGTCTCTGGGCTTTCTTCAAAAATTAAAACTATCCAGCAGCCTTGTGAGTTTGCTGTGGCATTTTAAGGGCCTTTCCTCAAATCTGTGCTTCCTGAAGGAAGCAGTGTTTCGGACAATTAACTGGCAGAGATACTGAAGGGAGGGAGGAGTGAGTCAGGGAGGTCAGCTAACAATAGGCATCACGGAGAGGAGGGCCCTAAACTAGGGGGATGATGTCAGTGAGACCCAGAGCTGAGCAAGAAGACAGACTGCACCTGACAGCAGAATTCAGGAGGGCAAAGGAGGAGACGTTTGAGGCTCTGAGCCGAAGAGAGCAGAAGAGACAAAGCTGACGGACGGCCAAGCCAGAGGGAGCGACAAACAAGGACGTTGCAAGGACAAGGTATTTTAGAAAAAAGAAAAAAACCAACAATGGAATGGGAGTCAGAATAGATTTCGGGAATCATTTTTAGAGTTCAAGGATGAGGCTCGGGGTAGGCAGAATTCTAAGATGACCCCCGGTGACCCTGCTCTTGCAGAATCTGCTACCATGGAGTCTGGATGGAATGTGTGAGTATGATGAAATACCCGCGATCACGCTATCTCATGTCAAAAGGGATTCTGCAGATGGAGTTAAGGTCCCATAAGACAGGAAGACCATCTGGGTGGGCCTCACCTAACCATGCGAGTCTCTTAAATCTGGGTGTAGAGGTCGGACACAGAGGAAGCCAGAGATTTCAAGCACGAAAAGAATCTTATGTTGCTGGTTTGAAGGTGGAGGGGACCACATGGAAAGAAATGTGGGTGGCCTCTAGGAGCTGAGCGGCCCCAGCTGACATCTGGCAAGAGAATGGGGGACCTCAATCTGACAACTGCAAGGAACTGAATTCTGCCAACTAAAATGAGCTTGGAAGTTCATTTTCTTCCAGAAACTCTAGCTGAGAACTCAGTTCTGCTGAAACCTTAACTTTAGTTCTTGGATATTCTGAGCAGAGAACCAAGCCACACGATGCTAGACTTCTGACCTACCAAACTATGAGCTAATGGATGTCATTTTAAGCCTCCAAGTTTCTGTTACTTTGCTATGGAGCCAAAGAAGATGAATACATGCTATATAAAGAAGTGATTATGGCAAAATGACTTGCAAAGGGGACTGACCCTAAGAGAAGGCTCCACTGGGGGTCAAAAAGGAGGGGAACCAGCAAAGGAAACACGTGAAGTTGAAAAACGTGTAAGACTAGATTAAGGTACTAACACAGAGGGAACAGCCATACAAATACAACGACACCGTATGCTACAGGGAGGGCATGTGGAAAGTCTAAGAAAAGGTCACTGGCCCAGAGCTAAGTTCGCAGCAAACCTTCCGGTGTGCTCTCAGCAGGTGCTGGAGGCTGAGGAGCATCTGGGGGTGAGACTCAGCAGCCTGGAATGCTAATCCCTTGGCTCTAATGAAAGCAGAGCACAACGGCCCCCAAACTCCATCTCACTGGACCCTCGTTCAACACAGGCCCGGCCTTCCTGTCCTTGCACCAAGAATCCTTTATTCTACACAGCAGCAGCGAGGAGCTCTGCCACCCATTTCAAATTCAGGCACGTAGCCCAGGTACTTTCAGAAAGGATGACAACCCAATAATCATAGCGCACCAGCCTGAGAGAGAACAGAAAGAGGAGGAAAAGCGAAGGACACGTGATTCTTTCAAGATGCCCCCTGAAGAGCGAAATCTGGGCTTATCTGAGAATCTCTGACTTCAGGAAGTGAAGGAGTTGGAAAAAGGGCGTCCGAAGGTTGAAGACCAGGTAGGGGCTGCAGTAAGCAAAAGAACAGGTCAAAAAGAAGAGCTGCGCGGCGTACAGGAAACCTGCCAGCCCGGCTCATAAGGAAAGATCAAAATCACGCTTGCAAAGAGCAGAAATCAACAGGAAGTGGGAATGGAACAGAGGGACAGAAAGCACTGGAAGAAGGTAATTACCTCAAACACATGATCTCTTTCTCAGTAAGTAGGGGAAAAACTCAGAAGACAAAAAAAATCTCGGGAGCTCTCTAAGTGAGGTGAGGGGCAGACAGACACAGGATGGTACTCACCCTGGAGTCCCACTCGTTGAGGGTCTTGATGTTGATGAACGACACCTCCCCGTTGGCGCCAGTCATGACGCCGTCGTGCTCACAGCGGACGATGAGGTCAATGTCGTCTCCGAGCTTCCACCTGCGGTAACTGCAAGGAAGGAGGAGCTCCTTCGGTCAGCTGAGACCCTGGATTTCAGACGCACCACCCACACAGGGCACGGGCACCAGGGAGGTGACATACCGGTAGGCCACAGAGGCAATCTCATTCTTATCCATGTCATCCTCCACAAACGGGTTTGGGTTGGGGAAGTTGTATCTTTCCTTCCCCTGCAAGGATGACAGAGGTGTCACGAGACGGCAGCAACCTGTCACCAAGGCAATCAGCCAGACCCTGCACCTCTGCTTTGTCACAGCCCTGACTAGGTCCCTAGCTCCCGAGGGGGCTCTGGGATCACTACGTGCTGTGCATCCCTTTACCCCTTCCGAGCGCAAGCAAGCAGCCCGCGGACCACAACAGATATAACAGCTTGCATTCACCCCGCGCTTATGTCTGTCGCCCACGCGCTTTAGGTGTCTCATTTAAATAGCAATCTCGTCCCTCCTGTTTTGTTTTTCTCCATGGCACACACAGCCACTTGTCACAACACATGTGTACCCAGGGTTTACTGTCTTTCCTCCTCTGTTGTAACAAAGCTTCTGAAGGGTTGCAGCTTTGGCTGGTTGCTGTATCCCCAGCTGGGAAACAGTGAGTGCACTTGTACACAGATATTTGAAGAAAAGGTCACAATGTAGCTAAGTGAAACAAGTACTATTGGTATTCTAATTTTACAGAGAAGAAACATGCCCAACACCACAAAGCTAGAAACAGGTGGATCTAGGGTTCAAAGTCAGGCTGTCTGATCTTAAAGCCCAAGCTCGGATCTCCTCTGTGACAGGCAGGGACCCCGTCTATCCTCACCAATCCCACCACCCCGGGGCTGACGACCCGGCAGATGCTCAATCGACAGCAGCTGGAGTCGACAAGCTAGAAATGGGCGCCCAGGTGCTCCCAGGGCCTCACCATCCTCAAGCACTGCTGGGAGAAGTTGTGGTTGATGTAGGTCGCTTCCATGGCCAGGTTGCGGGGTGAGTTGAAGGAGTTGCCTTCATCTTGCGGGGGCTCGTTGGCCGTCTCACTCACCGTCAGGAGGTCTGCAAGAGCGTGACACAGCCAACCACTCACGAAACAGAGTCACCGAAGAGGTGCATGGCCCTCTGGGGAGCAGTGGCGATCCAGACACACACCCTTCCTCCAAAGAACCGCCACCTGCTAACGTGGGTCCCCTGAGTGTGGGACACACTGGGGAGGAGCAGGGTGCGCTTCTGGATAACTTGAGACACTAACGTTAAATTCAGTCACGATCACGTGGAAGAAAGCCATACCTTTTCCTTCTTTTTGGATTCCTCAAGAGAATGTTTGATTTTATTAGTTTTTCAACAAAGAGAAGCAGCATAATCACGTTTGGCTTCACTCTGCTATTTCTGAGTGGTTTTCATTCATTGTGTGTGTGCACATACACACACGTATGGTGTAAGATACATGCGTACGTATTTTTTCCTTCGTAAATATGCTGAAGTAAAAAAGGCATCAATCTAAAGAAAAACATTAAGTATGTACTAAAGGTGGTATAGAGAGATGACAGAAGTCAGGAAAGTGCTATTCAAATGAGTAAAAACTAGAAGCACGGTATTTGGGCACCAAGAGGCCTCCGAAGGCTGACGCCCCAAGAGGGACTGCGGTGACAGTCCCTTCCCCTGTCGCTGAGGAGGCTGAGTGGGATTCTGACATGGCTGTTGACGCCTGTGAGGAGACAGACCCTCTTCTACCCATTCGCTAGACCACGGAACGGCTCTGAACCAACAAGGACACTCAGCACGTGTGTGTTGTTCCCAAACAGTCTTCTTACCAAAGTCAGAGTTGTCCCTCTTGTCAAAGAAGAGCTTGGACCCGACTCTCTGGACGACAATGTCCCAGGAATACACGGAGCGGGTGCAGCTCATCAGTGTGGCCAGAATGGCATCGGTGGCAAACACGTTCCCCTGAGTTTTTGCCAGCTGCAGAGGACAGAAGAGAGATGAGGCTACTTCAGGGTTGAACTGGCCATTCACAGCAGGGGAAGGACTCCTCTGTAAGGCGCGTTCACACCCACACCCTTGTCTGAGCAAGGCCGCAGCAAGCCAGCCAGCAAACTTGTGTCCTGGGGTCCAAGGAACTGCAGCTCCCTGAGCACCGGCTGTATCCCAGGAGAGCACTGCCCGATGCTGCCCTCCTCACCCCAGCGGCCCGTGGTAAGTACATTTACCCCGATTTACAGGTAAGAAAGCTAAGGCCTCAGAGAGGTGAAGCCAGGAAGCGTGGCAGAGCTGGGACCCGGGCCCAGCTTCACCTAACATCAACACTTATGGTCTGGCCAGCAAAGTGCTCGTATTTTCATCTAATCCTAAGTCGATTCAGAAGAGTCTTATCTACAGGGGCTTCCGAGGCCCAACCGATTCACACGCATCCCCGCATCTCTGTCCTGAGGCCTCCACACTCCCCGTGGGCGGGCAGGTGCGGGGCAGGGGGCGCCCACCTTCCGGATGACGGGGTCGTCCGTGGTGGTGACAGTGTGGAAGATGCGCTTGATGCTCCGCAGCGGCTTCTCGCTCCTCGTGGTGATGCGGTCGAAGGCTTTGTCATAGTATTCCAGGGCCCCGCAGCACTCGCTGAGGGGAGAGCAGGCAACACGCGCTAAGTGAAGGGGAAGAAGACCACCTACTTCTTTTCTGTTAAGCCACGGATCCAAAGTCTAGAGTATGAGAGATGAAAACATTCTCTGACTCGGCTCAGGGCCTGCTCCGGGCCCTGCCCCCTCAGCTCCTGATGTGGCTCCACAGAACAGTGAGGACACAACTGATTCTGCTCTCCTCCCCATTTTAAAGACAGGGAGGCTGAGGCCAAGACAGGGAGAGCGGCAGTTACAGAGCCTGCGGCAGGCACGCTGACTCGGTCTGGTGCCCCAGGTCCCCGCTAAGTTATTTCCATCTACCGGCCCTTTGAGGTAAGGAGCTCTTTGAAATGTAAGCAAAAGCTTCATGACTCTTGAAGAACTGCTATCTTTCTCTTTCTGTCCTCAAAGCTATAGAACTTACTTTTGCCTTTTGCTCAGGATTTCAGGAAGTGGAAAGAAATCTGGAGTTTAACAGCAAATTTCTTTCTGCCAACAAGAGTTCTGTAACTTAATTCTTCTTTTTATACATTTATTTATTTATGGCCGTGTTGGGTCTTCGTTTCTGTGCAAAGGCTTTCTCTAGTTGCGGTGAGCGGGGGCCACTCTTCATCGCGGTGCGCGAACCACTCACTATCGCTGCCTCTCTTGTTCTCTGCGGAGCACAGGCTCCAGATGCGCAGGCTCAGTAGTTGTGGCTCACGGGCCCAGTTGCTCCGCGGCAAGTGGGACCTTCCCAGACCAGGGTTCGAACCCGTGCCCCCTGCATTGGCAGGCAGATTCTCAACCACTGCGCCACCAGGGAAGCCCACTTAATTCTTCTTTTGCTCACAATGCCAGGAAGTTCAAAGAGAGCTGAATTTTTTTTTTCTTTTTGGCCGTGCTGTACAGCCTGTGGGATTCTAGTCCCCCGACTAGGGATTGAACCCGTGCCCTTGGCAGTCAAAGTGCGGAGTCCTAACCACTGGACCGCCAGGGAATTCCCGAGGAGATGAAGTTTTAATATCAGTAAACTTCTTTCTGCTTTCCCCCTCTTGGCATTGCTTTTTAAAACCTGTTTGTCAATCTTATGCAACACCTTTGGAAATACTAGGGCTTAGGCCAACAGTCATCACCAGCTGGTGCACACACACAAGAGTGTGGTGGACAGTAGTAAAAGACATCACCTACATGTCCTGGGGCTCTGACACTTCCAAGTAGCGCATCTTCATTAACTGAGGAAAGTCCATCTCCTCCTTCACCTCCCAGTCACTGCGGACTTCCACCGAGGAGTCTCGGGGCTTCTGTTGGGGGAAACCATTGGAGGGGAAAAATGACAGCCAGTGCAAAACATAAGCAAAAGGCAGGTTAACAGTACGAAGGCTTTTACTCAATAAATATATCCAGAACATTTACTACGTGCTGGCTGTCTTCCAGCAGCGTCCCTGACTCCTAGGAGCTTACAATCTAGAAGAGGACCGAAGGGAAAAGAGCTCAGAAACAAATGGGAATTCTACTCCTCAGTAACGATGCCACCCTGGGAACATCAGCTCTTCTATATTCCTACATTTTATACAGGAGCTGTAACAGCTCCTTTATATTTCTCTCAGGGTATCAGCTATTTATTCTTGCTGTTACAGCAAGCACCATGTCCAGCAAAATGTAACTTCCACAGTTGTACCTTCACGCTTGCTTACATGTCTTCTACTCTCACCACGCCCACACAAACACTTGTACAGGAATGCCCACAGGGGCATCATTCCTAATATGCCCCAGAGTAAAACCGCCCCAGTGCCCATCAGTGGTGAACGGATAAACAATGTGGTCTATCCATCTGATGGAACGTGGCGATAAAAAGGAATGAAGTGCTGACATGTGCTACATCATGGATTAGCCTTGAGAACATGATGCTTGGTGAAAGGAGCCCGTCACAAAAGATCATTCCGCTGTGATTCGTTTATATGAAATGTCTGGGCAGGCAAATCTGGAGACAGAAAATAGATAAGGGGCAGCCTAGGGCTGGGGAGGAGAGGGGCTGACTGGCACAGGGTACCGCGCTTCTTTTCAGAGTGATGAAAACCTTCTGACATGGACTGTAATAACGGTTGCAGCACTCTGTCAATACACTACAAATCACCGAAATGTACACTTTAAATGGGTGACGTGCATAGTGTGTGCACTATACCTCACTAAAGCTGTTATAAAACCAAACAAACAAATAAACAAAATCAAATTCCTGGACAGTTCTGATATGGATATACTACCTGTGATTTTTGGTCCCATTTCTGCCTCACTCCAAATTGTTTCTGGAATTTTTTCTGCAGTCGTATGCGTTCTCTGGAAAGACAGGAAAACTGTGCTTTCAGTGCAGATTTTTAAGGAAAACAGGGGCTTAAAAAAAAGAACAGACCAACAGGGCGCACACTAGACATGCTAGAGAGGCATACTGCCCCCACTACTGACCAGTATTATGCGTATATTTTACTCCATCTATCCACCTGTCCACTGGCAGCCCCAGCTTGGGCAGGGCTACTATCCTACGCAGCTCCAGGGACTCACAGGCCCCAGTGTGAATGGGGCTCCCCAGAGTTGTGCCACAGCAGACCCAAGCCTAGGTAAGCTCCAAAGTTGCCTCCTATCTGCCTTTGCTTCCCTTCAGTAGTCACATCCTCTCCAAGTTTCCTGCCCAAGTTTCCATGCTCTCTGCTGTTAACAGCTCTTCGAGAATGACCCCAGGGCTGAGACAGTGGCTTAACTGGCCCTGGGAAGACTTTCTGGTTTTCCTGCAACGGTGGGGAAGACGACTATTCTGCTCTGGCCTCCTGCCGTCAGAATGCAGTCGGTCCTGGAAGAATATCTTGTTCTGGCAGGATGGGCACCTCACCTCTCCTTCTGCTTGGCGCTCTTAGGCAAGGTCTGCAGGTTGAACTGCAACATGTTCCGTCGATCCTTGTCTCTGCGGAGGTTCCGCTGGGAAGCAGGAAAAAACATCCATGTTAAAATCTTGGAGATCTGGCTTACAACTGGCAGTGCCTAATGGGAGGCCATTAGAGTTAGTTTAGGATGCAAACCCAAATCGCACATTTTACTCTGCTTTTATAGAATCAACATCCGGGGGGTTACAAGTATGCACAGGCATACCTCAGAGATATTCTGGGTTTGGTTCCAGACCTCCACAATAAAGTATCACAATAAAGCGGGTCACACAAATCTTTTGCTTTACCAGTGCATATAAAAGTTATGCTATACGTACAGTTTACACTACACTGCAGACTATTAGTGTGCGATACCACTATTTCTAAAAAAAACAATGTATACACCTTAATTAAAAAAACACTTTATTGCTAACAAACGTTAACCACCATCCGAGCCTTCAGTGAGTAGTAACATTAACCATCACGGATCATAGATCACCATAACAAATGTAATAGTAACGAAAAAGTTTGAAATATCGTGAGAATTACTTAAATGTGACACAGAGACATGAAGTGAGCCAAATGCTGTTGGAAAAAAAGGCGCCAAAAGACTTGCTCGATTCAGGGTTGCCACAAACCTTCCATTTGTAAAAAAAAAAAAAAAATCTGCAAAGCACAATAAAATGACGTATTTTTGTACTTGGAATTAGATTTATATCCACATGCAGTTTTTACTGAAGTAGGTTTACTGGCTCTTATTAGAGTTGTTGAGTTTGCCTCTTTATGTAAGAAGATGCAGCCCAACTGGACGATCTACTTAATAAATCCTGGACATAGTAATGAAGTGAGGCAACAGACAGATCACCTTGTTAATCCAGCGCTAACATCCATCCTTAGCACAGATGTCCTTGCTACTGGTCAACAGAAAGCTAAACTATTTAAATGCATCCCTGGACTTAGTACCCATTTATTTTAGCACAACTGTCACTGAATAGCTACTTGGAATTCACTAAAGACCCACAATAACATGCTCTCCTCTCAGCAGCACTGCACGGTAGCATTTTTAGCAGCAGGTGACAGCCCCAAGACGGTCAGATTGCTGGCTCTTGGCCTACCTGTGCAAATCGCATCCGATTCCGCTGGTAGGCGGTCTTCTGTGTGCGTGCGGTATCCACCAGCTGGAAACTAGTTTCATCCTCCTCATGGAAGTAAGCGTACTGACTCCCACCTCCAAACTGAGAGGAGTACTTATCTGGAGGCAAAGGTGACAGCGTGTAACAACACTGCCTACAGATTTTACAAATACATGGTGGTCTAAAGGCCTGCTATTTAAAGTGTGGTCCCAGGACCTGCCCCATCGGCTGGGATCATCTTAGATGTACAGACTCACAGCCTCACCCCAGACCCACGGAATCAGAATCAGCATTTTAATAAGATCCCCAGCTGATTCATACGCACATTCAAGTTTGAAAAGCTCTGGTCCAAAGAACTTTCTAAGTCAAGACAGAGTCTGAGGAACTTAAGTCAAGTACATTTCACTCTCTGCCTTAGTCTGTAAGAATATGAGTTAAAATCTACTCTCTCAGGAGAGGCAAGTATGCGGTCTAAGTACCGTCACTGTCATCGTCAGGCGCCCAAGGCAGACGTGGCTAATGGGCTATGACTGACTTTCTTGCTGGCCTCAGGCGCGGATAATCTTAACTCGGTATTCCGGGGGGCCGCTTCCAGCTCTCTCAGCTGCCACGGAGGGAAGAAACCAATTTACTGTACCAGGATCTTAAAACTCGGAGTTTTAAAACTGGGATCCATTGACTGGCCTCGTAGGTTCAATAAATTGCAGTGAAATGAAAAATGGGAACATGTTCACCAGATTTGTAAAAGGGGCCGTGGCTCCCCAAAAGTGGGGGGGAACCCACTATAATAGGCCGAACCTCTTTAATGACAGTCTAAGTTGAGGATATTTCCAAAAAGAATGTGGATTGTTTCCACAGTCCAGAATATGCCCTGAAATACTATGAATCATTATCAGCCTTTTGTTCCCATCCTAGGATGCTTTCAGGTGGAGGTTACTAGAAAAACTAACAATCCCCCAAGGCCCTGATCCGGGCAGTCAGGCGGAGGACACTTACTTGTGTACCTCTTATCTTGGTACGTGGCCCCCGTCCAGTCTGCAACCTAGTGAGAGCAACAAGGGAAGAAGACATGGAGCACGGGTCAGCCAGGTGGGTTTCTGTTCACTCAGAAACCCCCCAAAGTGAGGACACGGTGTGCGGAAGTGTCAGGACTGGCTCAGGATGGCTTTTTAAGAGCCCGTCTCTCCTATGACCACTGGAAGTATCCAGATAGATACTATATATACTATATAATGGATACTTAACAACCCTGATGCTTTTGAGAGCATAAAATTGAAACGAACTTGGAGGAGCAGCCACAGGTTAAAAGATTCAGACCGCTGCTGACAGGAAAGTACCTTTCCTAGCCGATCTCCTTTGCTGAATGGCTGGTAGGGCATATCCCGAAACTGCTCGGGAACCGCACAGGGACCCCAGCCTGAGGGGTTGTCCTGGATCACGGGTGTCATGAACTTTGCCATCTTCTAAAACCTTAAAAATACAAATAATATAAGCAGCTCCATGAAGAAAAGCCTCAAACTAAAAAAAAAGCCTTGCATTTGAGGTAAGCTAAGACATGAATGACAAAATTAAAAATGCAAAACAGAACCCTCAACTGTTGAGCTACTCCCCATTCAATGTCTTCTTGTAAATAATGTTGTGAATACTTAAAACTCAGAAGACTGCTAACAAAATTGAGGTATCATATTTCATTGATTTTTTTCTTCACTGCACCACCTCTGAAATGAGTCTGCACCTTCTGCTTGATGGGGTGTCATATCGTAATTGGCAGTTTTTCTTTCTTGGTGTTACATGAAATAATTGTGCTTTTTAAAATGAGTGGTACCTCACATCTTTGACGAAACGTAGTAACTTTCTTTCAAGTGTAATAAGTATGTTGTAGTTCTCATTCTCACCTTCACCAGGCATACAATATTTAATCCCTAAGCCTCAGTCTCTTCATCTGTCAAATACATAAGATCCTTGTTTTATTTCTATCAGAGAATCATTGTGAAAGCCGTATGTATTAATTAACGTATTTGGAAATGATTCCATTGTAAAACGCTGCACAATTACTCCTGAGTCTTGCAAAAATACATTTACACACAGTGCTGAGAAGAAAACAAGGGTCCGTGAATATATCCTGAAATGTAACTTTCCTTTGTTGTTCTTCTGATTTTCTGTCAATGAAAATCCTTATGCAGAGCAAGTAGACACAGGGTCAGGTAAAAGGCCCGCCAGAAGGCTGAGGAAGCCACCAGAAACCTTAGTTCATAAAAGTGGCCATACAGCCAATGTTCATAAACCTTATGAGTACCAGGCATGTTCTTAGTGCTTACCACACATAAATTCATTAACTCCTCCCAACAATCCCAAGGTAGGGCCAGCATTAGCCCCACTTTCCAGATAAAAAAACTGAGGCATAGAGAAATCAAGAAATTGCCCGAAGTCACAACACTAATGGACGAAAAATCTGAACCCAGGCAAACTGGCTCCAGACAGATGTTCGCCCGACAGGTCCTATCAAAAACGTACGCATTTATCATCCACTGTAATCCCCTGCAAATGCTCAGAAGCTGAGTTCCCAGGGGAAAATTCATTACACAAACATCTGGAGTCTGGACAGCAATCAAAGAGTGCAGGGTACTAAATTTAGGAAACTCTTAATTGTTCAACGATAGGGAGATTAAGGCTTCCTACAGAGGGAACACTTGGGTGACAGCAACAGGGAATGACCTGGGAGCTCCATCCTGCAGCTTGAACTTAAGTTACACTACAGGAAGCGGACTGAGGGAAGCGGTGGTGGTCTCAAAACAATTCACATTAAATATTTATCAGGCTCCTACACGTGTCAGATGCAACACCAGTAACCCTCCCACTCCGCCCCCATTTTAGAGATAAAAATGTGCAGTTCAGTCAGATCAAGCAGTTGACTTGCCCATCATTTCAAAACAGGTTTGGTTTCCAGGGTCGTCTGCCCTAAGTCCAACACTCTTCCTATTATTTTATAAGCTGGGCAGCGGCCTGAAAAGATCTGGGGTTTCAGCCCCTACTGACAACACAGTAAGATATCTCCAAACACACTTAAAAAAATCGACTTGTTTTATCAGAGCTGGAGGCAAACGGGCTCAAGGCTTGACATGCATTTCTCTGGGGGGGGGGCGGGAGGAAGTCACCTGGTTTCAACGCAGGTGAAATAAGAGTGAGCACAATGGAACCAACAGGAGAAACTAAACCCTTCAGGTAAAACGGAGTGACAGCTGTACTGGCTACAGGGGCAGGATGAGGAGGCACCAACAGGGCAGTCAGAAGGGGCCTTCCGGCTGGCAGGCCACGGTACTGGGTATATTACGGCAGCCACTGCAGGTCGTTCCCCATCAATTCCTGGGGGGTAGAGTTTCAGATCAGAGATCAATCAACTCCATCCTGGCCTCCCATTTCACAGAAAAGGGAAGGAAACACTTGGACCGTGAACTCCTCAGAGAGGGCCGAACACCGCTCAGCTTGGAACCCCCAATACCTCTCTCATAGCAGTTCAGGGAGCCGTGGGCCGCTTTAAAAAGACCCTGAGACCCAGCTGGGTTAAGTGACATGATCACATTCGCCCAGCCTGTGGCCGCTAAACGGAGTCTAGGGCCAGAGACCTCAGCCACAAGGCTCTGCCCCGCACTGGGTCGGACCTGGGACCCCGAAGGCAGAGTCCTGCCCCGCCCAGCGGAGGGACAGCGGCGGCAGGTGGGGGTGTACGGAGGTTTCTTCCGGTAGGCCCCCAAAGGCCAGGAGCCGCCCAACTCGGCTCCGGAGGTCCGCGAAACGCTACGAAACACACTGCTCACCTGCAACGGCCTTAGACGGGCCGGATGGCGACAGATTGTCCAGGCCGGAGACCGCACCACCGCCTATGGACCGAAGATCTGGGAAAACAGGAAAAACGCGCGCGCAGCGGCCGGCGCCGTAAACACAACCGGCGCTGTCGTAAACTGCTCCCCAGCTTCCTTCCGGTTCGGCGGCAGAACGCACGAGTCGTAAAGCAAAGGCAACCCGGAAGTTCGTCACTGTTCTTTTCGAGCTGTTCCGATTAGCCTGCAAGACACCGGAGGATGTTTACAGTTACGTCATGGGACACCCGGCGACGCTCCGAGAGGGTTTTCAAGTTTCTTGAAACGAGGCGGCTCTGCAGTCGAAGCTGGAGGCCGAGAGTAGCTAACAGCCCTCCTGTGTCCCACAATGCCTTGCGGGCCGCTTCGGCACCTCTGTATCCCACAGTGCCCCGCGGCTCCTGCCTTCTTTAAGCTATCGTGTTGTTCGATTCTCACTGCTAGGGGAAGGTTTGAGTGTCTCAGGCGTATATCGTCGCGACGCGGTGTTCTTCGGAAACTGAGGCCAGGAGGTGCAAAGTGACCTGCGTAGATCAGACTACTAGTGTAGTGGGTGGTTGCCAGGGTTCAAACCATACCTCCACAGTTCTCAAACTTTATTATTTGACAGATTTCTGGAGCGCTAATTTGAAAAATGCAGATTCCGGGTCTCCTTTCCATAGATTGTTATACCACCATGTCTTAGCTGGAGCCCAGAATCTGCATTTTAATGAGCAGCTGTGATTCTGAAGTGGCGACCAGGAAGCACTTTCCTACGATGGCAACTGTGCTGTCCTTTTCGAAACCCAGCCTACGGAGTTTGTCCTGGAGTCTTACTGGGGAATTTCAAAACATCGAAAGAGAATCTGAGCGCGCGATTTTTGTTCAAACCTCAGATTCTTTTCTACCTGGCTTCTTAGGTTTCCTTATCAGCCTCCCAGCGTGTCTCCTTTATTGGGAAATATATTTGCTGTTAGATCAGATATCTATTCTTGGCTCTGCCACTTTCTAGCTATGTAGCCTTCACCTTCCTGGACCTCAGTTTCCTTATCTGTAAATTGGAGAAGATAAAAAGGGGGTGCCGTGAGGGTAAAGATAAATGTATGTGAAAATAGGAATCCCACTTACCAGTTGGGCAAACTTAGACAGGTTATTCGATCTCTCTGAAACCTTATTCATTTGTAAAATGAAAATGTTAACAGCAGCATCTGTTTCCATAAGTACTCTCCTAATCCGCTCATCTTCCAGTTTTCCTACTTTTTGTTCATGCTATCCAGTGAATGGTGCTCATTGCAAAACCTTGTAGTCATTATTGGTAGCTCCTTTTCCCTTTTCCACCACATTCAATCCTTCAGTAACTCCTCTTTATTCTTCTTTCAAAAGACGTCTTGAGGGCTTCCCTGGTGGCGCAGTGGTTTTGAGTCCGCTTGCCGATGCAGGGAACACGGGTTCGTGCCTCAGTCCAGGAAGATCCTACATACCGCGGAGCGGCTAGGCCCGTGAGCCATGGCCACTGGGCCTGTGCGTCCGGAGCCTGTGCTCCGCAACGGGAGAGGCCACAACAGGGAGAGGCCCGCGTACTGCAAAAACAACAACAACAAGACGTCTTGAGGAAATTCCCTGGTTGTCCAGTGGTTAGGACTCTGTGCTTTCATTTCACTACAGGGGGCAAGGGTTTGATCCCTGGTCGGGGAACTAAGATCCCACAAGCCTCGAGGCGTGGCCCCCTCCCCAAAAAAAAACCCATCGTGAATGCCACCACTTTTCCCCCACCATCTTCAGCCTCATGCTTGGACTCCCAGTGTCCACTCTTGTCCTTCTAGGGTTCCTTCTCTGCGTGATGATCAAAGTAATCTATTCACAACCTTCTAGCAGCTTCCCATTACGTACTGGAGTAAAATACAAATGTCTTCCTGTGGACTGTCTGGTCTTGGCTACCTATCCTGTTTATATCCTGCCATTTTATACTCACTCTCCGCGAGCTATCATGCTTTTTTTCTGGCCGCACTGCATGGCTTGCAGGATAGTTCTCTGAACAGGGATCAAGTTTGGGCTCCGGAAGTGAAAGTGCTGTGTCCTAACCGCTGGACCACCAGGGAGTTCCCAATCATGCTTTTCTTTTTATGCCACAGGGCTGTGGTGAGAATTAAATGAGTTAATGTAAGTTCTTGGAATGGTACCAGGCACATGGTGAGCAAGAGTGAATGAGGACAGGGCAAGGCTACTCAGAGGGGTGGTTGGTTGAGGACACAGGCTAATGAAGATCTAGGGGAGATGTATTCCCGGCACCAGGGAACAGCAGGTGACAAGGTCTCAAGGCAGGAAGGAGCCTGGGTATGACCCAGAAAGAGGAAGTGGACACGTAGAAATGTGCAGGCCACGGAGCAGAGTATGGGATTTTATCCTCAGGATAAAGGTAAGCTACTGAAGGATTTGAAGTGGGGAGGGAGGGAGGTCATGCCCTAATGTAAAGGAGGGTCATCCTGTGGAGACTGGATAGGCAGAAAGAGGCAGCAGAGGCGTCTATTGAGAAAGGAATGGAGGAAAGAGCTTCCACCCAAGCCCAGGGGCCCATAATTGAGAATGAGACATACACTCCAAATCCTTCTCCATCTGGGGTGGGCAGAGACGTCACAGCCAAAATGGAAAAGACGATGAAACTTTGACACAAGAGAGAGACTGCAGCAGATGGCCTGTGGGCCCACAGCAAAAAAAAACAAAAAACAAAAAAAACACCAAAAAACAAAAGACATGATCCGAGCAATTCAGCAAAAGTACATCTCCCCCTATATTTTAGCACATATTACAACTTGCTATTGATATTGAATACATTATCATTAATTGAGTCCCTATTTATGTGCCCAGGGTAATGTGCTAAATTCATTTTCTCATTTAATTCTCACAAAACCCCATCCATTCATTCATCAATTCCCCAAATATGTGTCACCAGGCACTGTTCTAGGTGAGACAGCAAAGCCTCTACCTCACAGAGCTGACACTCTAGAAGCAGAGATGGAGCCTAAACAAGGAAACAAAAATATTTCAGAGCACGAGGAGAACTATGAAGAAATGAAGCAGAGTCGGAGGGCGAGGAGGGGTGGAGAGAGAAGCAGCTGTTTTAGGAGTGGTGGTCGAAGATCTCATTGAGGAGATAACTCTTGAGCAGACACAGGGATGATGGGACCAGGCCAGCCGTGAGTAAATCTGGGTTCATGTATGTTTCTTCTATCACATGGAGCACCCCAAGGGGGTGGGGGTAGGGCCTGTGTTCTCAGTTGCTAGAACAGTGTCTGACATAGAGCAGGTGACCAGTAAGCATTTGTTGACTAAATCAATGAATAAAGGGATCAAAATTGGTGCGAGATCATTTATTCAGCTTGCATTATAAGAGCCACCACTTTTGCAGCAGGACCCTGTGTATATAATGATCAATAGTGAGAGTCTTGCCTTCAAACAGCTTCCGTTCTAGCCGAGGGAGTGACTGCAAAAGCATTTTCTAAACTAAAAAGGGGAGACCGATAGGTGCCCGCCAGGCCCTCCATATTCATACCCTTATGTTGTGTCTAGAAGCAAGAGGCACCATTATTGCTGTTTTCTGATCAGCCCTTTGTGCTGTTCTGTTCTGTCCTGTCCCTTCCAGATAAAACAAATGCATTTTCTAATAGGAACCTCCAATGTTTTAAAAAGGGAACTAGCATTTATTGAGTGCGTACTATATGCCAGGTGCTGTGCTAGTGCTTTACATAAATCGTCATCTCTTCAATTCTTTCTGAGAGTTCTCTGAGACATTCATGCAGGAGGGAGAAACAGGCTCAGCGCGGTTGGGTACTTGGCCCAGTGAGTAAGTGGCTGCACTAGGATATGAGAGCAGTTTTGTGCCCTTAAAAGCTCCCATCCCGGGCTTCCCTGGTGGCGCAGTGGTTGAGAGTCCGCCTGCCGATGCAGGGGACGTGGGTTCGTGCCCCGGTCCGGGAAGATCCCACGTGCCACGGAGCGTCTGGGCCCGTGAGCCATGGCCGCTGAGCCTGCGTGTCCGGAGCCTGTGCTCTGTAACGGGAGAGGCCACAACAGTGAGAGGCCCCTGTACTGCAAAAAAAAAACAAACAAAAAAAAAACAAACAAAAAACTCCCATCCATGGTGGTGGAGAAGGGCTTTCCTGAGGTTTGGGTTTTCTTTTTCTCGCCACTCTTCTGTCTCTTGCCTCTGCTCTCTGATTTACTCAAACCCTTCTTATCCTGGATATCAGTGGCAGCTCCAGAATTTCCCCATGGGAAGGGCATAGTGAGAGCAATCTGGTGGAAAGGGGGAGCCCGGGCTTGTCTTGAAGCTGTGTTTGCATAGCAGATGTCCTGCTTTCACTGGGGTTGTATGTTTATTTGGGGAAGGCGCTCTGGAGATTGTGAGGGGGCTGAGCCTGCTCCTTAAGCCGTCTCCTGGCAGAACTGCTGAGCATCCAGACAGGACAGAACTGGGAGAAGGGGAAGGGATGAGAGAACAGCACCGATTTCTCGAAGGCTTTCTATGTGTGTGGCATCTCATGTATTTTGATATTCTAGACTGTGAGGCGGAAGGTTGTTGCCAGCATCTGTAGTATGCTCTGAGAACTTGGCCAAATTCAGGGTGACCATATAATTTACCATCCAAATTGGGGCACTTTTTGGGAGAGAAGGGGTCAGTATCAATAATTATGCCAGACAAAAGGTGTAAATGGGGACTGTTCCTCGCAAACTGGGAGGTATGGTCACCCTAGGCAGAAAGGAAATAAAATTGGCCTCTGTTCTGGTCATCTGTTGCTGTGTAACATCTCTCCAGAACTTGGTGGTTTACAACAATCTGTTTATTCTCTCTCTTGGTTTCTGTGGGTCAGGAATTTGGGAAGGGCTTGGCTGGGTGGTTCTGGCCTGGGGTCTCTCAGCCAATGGTAGTTAGATGTGGGGAGAGCTGGAGTAGCTGGGGGCTGGCCAGACCATTCTCTCTTTCTCTCTCTCCATTTCGTCTCAGGGTCTCTCTGTGTGGCGAGTCCACATGGAGAGTTTGGGCTTCCTCACCACGTGGTGGTCTCAGGACAGTCAGACTACTTATATGGGGGCTGAAGGCTTCCAGAGGAAGTGTTCTGACCAGTAATCTGGGAGCTACATGGCCTTCTACGGTCTGGCCTCAGAGGTAACACAGCATCAATTCCGCCCCTTCCCTGGGTTACCAGCGAGTCACAAGCCTGCCCATAGTCAAGGCACAAGGTTCTAGAAGAGAACGTGGAGTGGGAGATGCTATCGTGGCCTTGGTGGGAGCAGAAAATCTGCCGCGGATGTAAACTGGCCTTTCGTAAGAGTCACCAGTTGGTGGCTGCAGAGTTGGGGGCACACCAAATGCCAGCGTTTCTGAGCGAGTCTGGCTGGAAGGCGTCCTGGAATGGTTTATCAAGGGAACCCGATCACAGGGATGGAGGAGCGACTGGAGATGCAGAAGGGGGAGGGTCCTGGAGCCAGAGCTGGCCCTGTCGAGGGGGCTGGAGTGTCACCCCCATTTCCTGGGCAAGAAGGTCCCCTCAAGCTCCCTCTGCTGATGAATGCTTCTTCAGAATAACACTGCCACTTGTTCTGACTCCCTCCTATCACGACCGTGAATCCTCACAGAGCTTTTACTGAAGGGGGGTATGTGCTGGGCAGGCCAACAAAAGCGTCGGGTCCTGCTGGCGGCTGTATTTCTTGTGCTCTCTATTAATAGATGGAGCATCTGTTTATGCGTCAGCCTTGCAAGCCCCTGCCTTGTGTGCAGACTTACCCCAAACTGCAATGGACTCACCAAGGCCTCCTCTGGGGACCTGTCAGTGTGGCCACCCCCTTCCAGTGCAGCAACCTTGTGTGCCTTCTAGGAACCAACACAGGGATTACCACCCCATTTCATAGATTTGAAAACAGAGGGGCAGTCAAGAGGAAGGTCTTGCTCAAGGTCAGCCAGCTGCTAAAGGTGCAATTGGAATGGAAAGCCAGGTGTGCCTGAAACCAAGGCTGGCGCTCGTATGCAGTTCCGAGGTCCGAGAGAGCTCTGAGAACCGAAAGCTTTCTCATGAGGTTGGGGCAAGCATTTGATAACAAACCCGATGTGAATTGGACGTGAGGTTATTTATAGTCTTTCTTTTATCCCACTTAGCATGAATATGTGTACATTTTGCTGTATAGGAATATTGAAGAGTTTACACTGTGTATGCAAGGGTTTATGGAGCACTGCCCCAGAGATTGCTGGGCATGTTGTGTAATATACAGTAGGCCCACCATAAAACCTTTCTGAAATCCAAAGAATTCCGTTAGCAAACACACTGAGCCCCAAGTGTTTCAGATAAGGAATCGTGGACTTGTACCAAACTTTTCTGTCTCAGCGATGCAAAGGGCACTACCTCCGTTTTACAGACGAGAAAGACTGATTATGGGGGAAGTGGTGCCCAGGCCAACTCTGTGGAACCGCAGCATTTTATCATCCTGTAGGAGGGTGCGCCGGGAGGAAGGGAAGCCTTTGAATCACCAGCCCACTCCAGCCTCCTAAGAGCCTTGTTGCCCCAGCAAAATTTTAAAAATAGAAAACCTGGAAGGATTAAAGCATCCCAAAGGATGCTTTAAGTCCCATGGAAGAAAGGGAGGCTTGCTGTAGGTTCCGATGTTTGGCATTCAAATTTATTTTTTATCTCAGCTGGATGTACACTCACCCATCACAGGATCAGTTCTCAGAATAGAGAGGTACCTGTTGAATCATCCACCCCACTTCCTGTCTGGTGCGGGCATCTCTCCAAATGCTGAGCCATCCACTTCTCTGCTGTGGCCTGAGATATATCAGGATTTGCAGCCCTGGTGACAGGAGACAAAATAGACTCCCATTTCCTTCGGAACCATTTAGCTAGTTTAGAGAGTGCTTGACTGTTTCAATGGGATGAGCGAGAACCAGGCTTCTCCTGGCCCCTCCTCTCTGCCCTATACATTTTCCTTTGTTAGAAGCTGGGGTTTGTTGCTCTGGGGTAAACGGTAAACACTGACTTTGGCTTGATCTAGCTGTATAGTCTTGGACTAGTACATACCCCTCTCTGAATCTCAGGTCCACTTTCTGCAGTGCGTGCGTTGTTCTCTGTTTCTGCCACATGCCCTGGCTCCCACTGTCCTTAAGACTGGAAACCGTACCTGGCAGCTTCCCAGAGAGCTTTATCGGGGCTAAGTGACGGCAGGTGATATTTAAGGGGGGGGGGGCGTCTCATGGGGCAGTATGGTATCACAGCAATGCAAGCAGAAATTTGTGGAGACAGACTGCCTGAATTTGCGTCCTAGGTTATCACTAGCCACGTGACCTTGGGCAAGTTGTGCAACTGAGCCTCGGCATCCTCATCTGTAAAATGGACAGAATCATAGTAGGTAGGTAATGGGAATTAAGTCAGATAATATGTAAAGTGCTTAAACAGTGTTTGGTGTGCAGTAAACCCTTAATCCGTGCCAGCTGGATTGGCATGGTCACCAGAAACCTGTAGGGTTTTGACTGGGGCAAGATTCTGCAGCATTTCAAAAGCAATCTCTTGTCGCTTGTAGGGAGCCAGTTCCTGGGCTGCTCACTCAGAGTTCAGAGAGAGAGACCCAGTTGTGCTCTCAGGTAGCCCAAAGTCTAGTGGGAAAGTAGGTGTGACTAATCCAGGGGCTGCAATACCTATGAAGTACCTAATGAAATAGATTTTGAACTACCTTTAAAAAGCAGATTTCACATAAAAATCCAGAATTTTGGCTTCTCTTAAGATTGAACAACACTGGGTTGGCTTTTCTGCCTGAGGATAAGAAGCTGGCACTGCATACGGGCTGCCCACAGACCAGGGGCTCTCTACCACAGTCCCCACTATTCCTTATTGCATCGTATTTGACCCACTTCATGTTCATGAATGTGTGCTGCCTGGCCCCCTGGGAATTTGCAGATAAATTACAATGCAATGCTGTGAGTGCTGTGGGAACAGGATGAGGGATAATAATTCAGCCTTGGGCAGTCAGGAAGAGCTCCTCAAGGGAGGCGAAGTCACAGCTGCTTCTCTCTAAAACCTGCAGAAGCCGCTGAACACCCTCATCTTTATGGCTCAAGGACACTAATAGAGGACACAAAGGCTGAGCTGGCAGGGATCTCTGACATAACCAAAGCTAAGTGGCCTGGCTGAGGACGGCACGGCCAGGGCTAGAACCAGGACTGTCAACCAGAAATAGCTGGGGGCCTTGGGTGTCAGGAGAATTTGTACTCTGGAATCTTTTTTTTTTTTTTTTTTACATTTGTTTATAGTAGGCCCTGAACTGATACAGTAGTTAATAGAAAAATTTAAACAATTGTGTGTTTTCAGGTTGTTTCTGTTCTTTGGTTCTTATGAAAAATGCTACTATGAACATTCACGTACAGGCTTTTGTGTGGACATACGGTTTCTTAGTTATATGCCTAGGAATGGAATTGCTGGGTCGTATGGTAACTCTATGTTTAAGTTTTTGAGAAACTGCCGACGTTTTCCAAAGTGGCTGCATTATTTAAAAAATCTCCCTACCAGTGTAGAAGTTTCACCCTTCTCTCATGCCTTGCCAGCGTTTTGATATTGTCCATTATGTACTCTGGAGTCTTGAATTTGAGGCCTGTCTCTGCCACTTACTTGCAGCATGACCTTGGATAAGTTGTTTTACCTCCTGAAACCTCGTTTTCTTCATCTGTAAAAAGCTCTAAGGAGGGCTTCCCTGGTGGCCCAGCGGTTGGGAGTCTGCCTGCTGATGCAGGGGACACGGGTTCGTGCCCCGGTCTGGGAAGATCCCACGTACCGCGGAGCGGCTGGGCCCGTGAACCATGGCCGCTGAGCCTGCGCGTCCGGAGCCTGTGCTCCGCAATGGGAGAGGCCCCAACAGTGAGAGGCCCGCATACCGCAAAAAAAAAAAAAAAAAAAGCTCTAAGGATTCTGACCTCAAAGGAGCATCCTGAGGGCCAAATAATGAGAAAATGGATAGGGGGACACTCATAAACTCAAGAGGGCTCTCGACACGTGAGGGTCATTATAATTGTTGCAAATTAGCCACCTTCCCCTGACAGATTTGTCACCATCTCTTCGACAGAGACCTTGAAGGGGACCTGCCCCCCATCTGCCTTTGCCAGTGCCTTGTGGCAGCAGGCATGGCCTTTTTCCCGGTGTGGACCCAGGAAGGGGATGTTTTGGGATTCTCTTACCTTGGCTGTGAGCAGGACTCTGGGTGCAGAGCCCAAGGGCTCCCCTCTTCCAAGGTCAAAAGAGGTGCTGAGCTAGAGATGGGAAGGAAGCAGAATTTCCTGGGAAAAAGAGGAGAAATATAAATAATTCCTTAATTTTCTTCAAGACCCCTACCCCTGCATCTCAGGGGCTACCTTGAAACCCCTTGTCAGTGGCTGAATCTATTGAGGTAGTATAGCGTTGTGGTTGACTATCTCGATTTGGGGGTCACCTTGTCCTGAGGTCAAATCTTGGCTTTCCTCCTTACTAGTTGAGTGTGTGTTTTGGCAAAATTGTAAACATGTCTAAACCTCAGTGTTCTCACCTGCAAAATGGGATTCTTTTTATTTTTATTGAAGTATAGTTGATTTATAATGTGTTAATTTCTAGTGTACAGCAAAGTGATTCAGTTATACATATATATACATTCTTTTTAAAATATCCTTTTCCATTATGGTTTATCATAGGATATTGAATATAGTTCCCTGTGCTATACAGTAGGACCTTGTTTATCCATTCTCTGTATAAAAGCTTACATCTGCTAACCCCAGCCTCCCACTCCAGCCCTCCCCCAACCCCCTCCACCTTAGCAACCACCAGTCTGTTCTCTCTGTCTGTAAGTCTGTTTCTGTTTCGTGGATAGATTCATGTGTGTCATATTTTAGATTCCACATATAAGTGATATCATATGGTATTTGTCTTTCTCTTCCTGACTTACTTCACTTAGTATGATAATCTCTCGTTGCATCCCAAAATGGGATTTGTAAAAGTACCTATCTTATAGAGTTTTGTGGAATTAAATGAGATTATACCATAAAGGGTTAAGCACAATGAGAAGTTCAATAAGTGCCAATATTATTGGAAATAATAATAACTATCATGTTTGTACATGATTTTACCATTTATGAACTAGTTATGCCTTTCTTATCCCATTTGATCTTCACAAGAACTCTTTGAGGTGGCCAGTGTAGGGATTATGACCTCACTGCACAGATGAGAAAACTGGAGCTCAGAGAGGGCAGCAGTCTGCTCAAGGTCACACAGCTTATGAGTGACAGAGCCAAGTTCAAGTCTTCTCAGATGAAGGAATGACAGTGTTGTTCACAGCGCCAAGCCAGTCCACCTGCAAAGGTGGCCGGGCTGCTCCTTGGGCACACCAATTTTCCCAATGACCTCTTCATAGAGAAATAATCCAGTGTTGCTTCAGACCCTCGTTGCCCCTGTTTATACTCTGAGCCTGTACCACTTCTGAGGGTGAAGAAATTTCTCCTTGTTCTGTGTTGTCAGACTGATTTTTCCTTGCATTTGTCCTAAAACGACCTCCATGGGTTCCCAGCCATCCCTACCCAGCCTGATCCCTGTTGACCACCGGGAGGTCCATGTGTTCTGAGTTCTGGCCACACGATGGCGCTGCTCCCCAAGGCATGAAGAGTCCTAACCAGCGCTTGGACTGCATTTCAATGCCTTGACTATCAATTAAACACCTACTACGTGCAAATCACTGTGGCTGCTGAGGAGAGGGCTTCAGTTATTTATTAATGTCATCATAAGCTATATAAATAACAACGACAGTAATAATAACATTGGTACAGATTTTCATTGTTCATTGAGCAATTCTCATACGTTCCTTTTGCCAAATAATCCTGATATTTTAGGTGAGGTAGGTCTCCTCACCCCCACTTGGGGAAGAGACTGAGGCACAGAGAGGTGACAGGCCTTGCATAAAGGCACAGAGTGACACTGGCAGGCACTCGATGAATCATAGGTGGTGGATTGAATGGGGTGGACCCGGCAACCATCTTTTCCATGCCATTATTTGTCTGGGCGGGCAGGGACTGTCTTATCTGCCTTTTGGCCCCAATCCTAGGACGGTGCCTGGTCGAGGGCTTCAGAAGAACTCTGCAGCAGGGAGAGGGGAAGCAGGGGGCTCCCTGCAGGTTGCTCAGTCTCCCTGAAGCCGCAGTGCTGAACAGTCAGCCAACTGCAGCTCCCAGGCCAGGCCTGGAAGGCTCTCTGGGTGCACTCAGGCTGAGAGATGCAGCCTCTGGCTTGGAGCTGGTGGAAGACACTGCAAAGAGAGGTCACTGCTTTCACCACAAGGCATGGGCAGGGCATGAGTGACTCACCATAATTTGACCCCTGACGGCTGCCAGGTGGCCGAGGGGACAGGAATTGCTCATTCGTTCATTCACTCATTTATTCATTCAACAAACATTTCCTAAGACCCTGCTAAACACGAGGGATACAGAAAATGTATCCATACATTTGAAGTGAAAAACACAGCCCCTGTCCTCTTGGAGCTTTCAGAGCAGCAGGGGAGACAGAGGGTAAATAGTGAACAATACAGATTGATAGGTGTTGCTCAGAGGTCTGTTCTAAGTGCCATGGGGGTGACTGAGTCCACCAGGGGCAGGAGGACAGGCTACACAGAGGAGGGAACTTTTGCAAGATCCTGAAGGATGAGATGAGTTTGCAGATTACCAGGCAAAGGGAGTGCAAAGGTGGAGGGAAGGAAAGAGTCAGGGGTGATGGCAAGTGCACGGAAACAAGCGTTGTCAAAGGCCATTGGGCATTTGAGGATGGGTAAGAGGTGCAGCCGAAAGACGGGGGGGCAGCCAGAGAGGGGCCATGAAAGCCATCCTCAGGACAGTGAAATGTGTCTCGTCAACGTCAGGGAATGTTTCAAGAGTTTTAATTATCATGCCAGGAGCTGTGCTAAACGCTGGGATCCAAAGTGGAACATTGTGGTTCTCACCGTCTCCCTGGTCGGGGAACTAAGATCCCACAAGCTGCGCTGTGCAGCCAGAAAAAAAAGGAGCTCAGCGTTTCATGGAGAAGGTGGACAAAGAGAAAACCATCACTCATGTTTCCCGAGCCCTGACTGTTTGCCATGCATGGCGCTAAGTGCTTCCTGAGCACTGGTTTATCACCTACCTTGCAAGGTAGATACTGTGATCACCCCCGTTTTACAGATGAGTAAACTGAGGCTTGGAGTACTTAAGTACAGTTGTCCAAGGTCAGAGAACTAGTCATGGTGGAGTCAAGGCTTGTCATTTTGGCCTTTGAATGGTCACCTTTACTAAAGTTAATTCATTCATGTTATATAGATTTTTTTTATGTATATGGTTCCAAATTCAAAAGATGCCCAGTGAAGTTGCTTTCGCTTACATCCCTGCTTCCGGCTCTCCCTCCCCAGAGGTGACCACTCTTACTAGATTCTGGTGTTTCCTTCTAGAGATGTTCTATCCAGACTCAAGCACAAAAGGTAAGAAAAGACAAGTGCATGTGAGTCACAAGCGTGGGCTTTGGGAACAGCCTGCAGGGGGCTGAATCCTGACTTTCTTGTCTGAGCTTTAAGAGTGTTATCATTATTTGAGCAGGGGGACAGGAGGGCTTGGAGGGTGGGCAGGGGGTGCCAGGTTGTTTGTGTGTGTGACGGTGCCGGGCTGGACTTGGGGGGACGGTGTGGTGATGGGATGGAGATGAGGGAGGGAGGACCGTGGGACCTGGAGAGAGACGGAATGGGGGCCGAGCAGGGAACAGAGGCTGCAGAGGGGTTGTCATGCCAGGCAGGTGTCTGGCAGGGCTGGAGGTACGCTAAGAGGGACAGAGATGGCCCCTGGGGCCGGGACAGTCCATGTCTGAGGCCTCATGTGAACTCCTGGAACAGTTCGAGCTCATCAGGCCACGCACCAGAGCTGAGATGCTGGCAGTGGACTGACAGGGAGGCCGTGGGCTCTGGAGCCTGGAGGTCTGGCCCAAGTGGCCCACGGGGGAATCTGGACAAATCCTTTCCCTCCCCAGGAGTCAGTGCCAGTGAGCGCCTCACAGAAGTTTATCTCCCCTACTGTTTTTCACTATGGAGGGAAAGGTGGGCTCGGGGATGGGGAGTAGAAGAGTTTGGGAGAGGCTCAGCCTGGGATAGGCTGTGGGCTCAGGATCCTGTTCTGGAAGTTTCCAGGCTGCATCTGAATGAGTGTCCACAGTGCCTAGAGCTCTCCTAGGCAGGGTAGGAAGCCTACCTATAGCTAGAATATTACACGTTATGCTACTGTGTATGTAATATGTTAATAACGTGTAATGCACGTGGATTTTGTTTTGTTTGATCATCACCTCTCCTCTTCTGGAGCCCCGTCTAGTTGGATACTGAGCCTTGTGACCCAGCCCTCAGGAGTCTCTGGTAACTCGCTGGCTTTCTGGAAGAACAAGATGTTCCCGACTCATCTTGTGCTTTCCCTTCCCCAGTCCTGGAATCAGCCTTTTCTCCAAGGAGCCCTGGTTCCCTCCCGTGAGGAGTACTCTTTGGGGGCAACGGCCCCGGGGGGAGAGACGGAGGGAAGTGGCAAGTTCTGGGGGGAAGAGCCTCAGATCTGGGCAGCCCCTTAGCTCTGAACAAGTCCCTCCCGCTCCCCCTGGGGTGGGGGATTAGAAGACCAGTTAAGTCCTTTCCCAGACTCGACTGAGGCCGAGAACAAGACGTGGGAAATATTCACACTGCGTGCCTTTGGGCGGCAGTGGCACTGTGGAAGCCCACGGACCTAGATTCAAGCCCTAGCTCTGCTGCCATGTGTCTGAGTGACTCTGCATGCATTACTTAACCTCTCTGAACCTCGGGGTCCTCGTCTGTGACATGGGGATAATAGCACCTACCTCGCAGGACGTCCAGGGGGATTACATGGGACGACACGTGTAGATTTCTGACTTATCTCGCCTAGAGCACGTGCTCAGTGAATGCAGATTCCCTTCCTTAATCACGTGACTTCAGCAGCCCAGGAAATGAGGACTGGATTACTGGACGGTCTGGGAGAGGGGAAGAGGGGAGGCTAGGGAAGAGGAGGAGATGGGAAATAGAAGTCCATGGACAAATAAAGAGGAGGGAAGGTTAGCTCAGAATAGGGAAGATGATTCATTGTCAAATCTGTCCAACAAAGAAGGCTCTCATTGCTTGGGGGAGGTGGAGAGCCTCCTGTCACCAGAGGTGTGCAAATAGAGGCTGAGCGACCGTGCGCCATAGAGATATTTCTGTGAGGACTCCTGCATTGGCCAGGAGGTTGATTCATCCACTCAGCAAACTTCTGGAGAGGGCTGTCCTTGTCCGGCCCTATAATGGGACAGGGGATGCCAAGGTGAATGGGACATCAGCCCTGGCCCAAGGAGTGCCCAGTCCAGGGAATGAGCTGGACTTGAGGGTCCCTCCTACTCTGCAGTTCAGTCCTTTAAAGCATCCATGCCTTGGAGGGAGCTGGCTGAGGATTTTCAATACGTGCCTTTTGGTATTGATCCACTGGGGCTGAAGCTGGCCGGGGAGCGGCAGGAGAACGCCGCAGTGTTATTAGTGCGGAGGACACGCTGTAATCTGTCAGTGTCACCCTGGTCGCAGCTGGCTGGGGAGCCATCCTGCTGTTAACTCCTCCTTTCCCAGCAGCCACCAAGCACGCAACCTGCACAGCACCCTCGTCAGTGCCTCCATCTGTCCCTGTAGGAGGCGGAATGTGGGTGTTTACTCTTTTTCTATTTTCTCTGGCATGAGCCCTCTGCCCCAGTCACAATGATTTATTCAGTGTTTTCCAAACATACCTGGGACATTCCTACCTCTGTACCTTCAGTTACCAGCTTTCCCTACCAGCTATGGTCACTGAGTTTACTTTCCATCCATCCATCCATCCATCATTTTAATATCTAAAAAAATCTATCCATTTTTCCACTTCTCAAACCAGCTCTCCATCATCCAACAATCCATTCAATCATCCATCTTTCCACCTATCCACGAATCTATCCATCCAGCCAGCCAGCTATCCACCCACCACCCACCCTCCATCCATTCAGCCTTGCAATTTAGTTCAGTCCAGTTCAGTTCAACTCAGCTCAGTTCAATTCGGCTCACCTTTATTCAGTTCATAAGATTCCTAGGTCTTGCCATGTGCCAAGCAAGTGAAAAGTGAGTCATGTCTCTGCTGTCAAGGAGCCCAGGGCAGAGGCCTCCTCATCCGTCATGGCCAGCTTTGTGTCTCACTTCTGTTAACACTTTGCCAGTCCCCTAAGCGGAAGCAATTGACTCTAAAGGGCTGTTCTGTGGAAGAAAGTTTAGTCTGGTTTTCACAAACTCCACAGGACAGAGCTAAGGCAAGGAGAGAGGCAAAGTGTGGGAAGGAGGTAAGAGTGTGGTGAGCCAGTGGGGCAGGGATTTTGGCTCCGTGGAGGGAGGAGCTTCCATTCAGTAGTGAACAATCTAGCAGACAGAGTGGTTGTGTACTGGGGGATGGAGGTAAAGAGAAGGGGGCGAGGAGATCACTATTGGAGAAGTAAGTTCATGTAGGGGTGAAGACATGAGCTCTGGAGTCGACGGACTGCTGGGCTTGCTGTCTAGACTCTACCGTATTGTTGCTGTGTGTCCTAGGGCACATATCTTAATCTCTCTGAGCTTCAATGTCCTCATTTATAAAATGGAGATAATAATAGGATCTAGCTTATCATGTGGCTGTTATGGTTATCATGGAAAATGCTTAAATTAAAGCCTGGCACAAAGGGAAAGCTTAACAGATTCTAGCTATGACTATTATCACTCTTTGTTGAGTACCAGCTACATCAGGGCACTGTACTAGGAGCTTTCACATTCAGTGCCTCATCCGAGCATCCCAGCCACTAATCCTACATGGAAATCATTGAACCCATTTTTCAGATGAGGAAATGAAGGTTCAGGGAGGCTGTTTATTTTTAACTTTTTTAATTTTAATTTTTTTATTTTCTGGTTGTGCTGCTCGGCATGGGGGGTCTTAGTTCCCCGACCAGGGATTGAACGTGCATCCCCCGCGTTGGAAGCGCGGAGTCTTAACCACTGGACAGCCAGGGAAGTCCAAGGCTGTTTCTTGTTCACGTCACACAGCTGGTTAAGGATGGAGCTGGGCTTCAAATATAGGCTTTTGTAGCTCTACTAATGCTCTCCTGCCGGCCCTTTTCTGCTGCCTTTCAAGGGGTGCGTGCTCTCAGATGCCAGGATTCAAAGACTTTCATCTCAGTTTCTGTTTGGGACACTCTTTTGGCCTTCCGTACTTTTAGCCTTGATTGTTAATTATTGTTTCATGTGTGTTTTCTCTCTTTTCCAGAGAGTGTGAGATCAAGAAAAAATTTTTCTTTTCTACAGCAACTGAAGTGTTGACTTCGACCATGAAAGCTGCGGAATTTATGATGTTTCTCTTTTTGCCTTGCTTGCCAGGAAGCTTGTACTTTTGTCACATTGCTTCCTTCTCCTTTCCATGGTTGGGGTTTCTACTTTTAACATCCTTTTTCTTTACGTGTCTTTTGCTGTAAGCTCTTTCACCCTTGGGAGGAGCTTTTCTTAAATAGACGTTAATTGAATGGAAGAGGGCAGATTACAAATCACAAGTAAATAACTCAAACAAAACGATGAACTTCAGGAAAGGGATGTGTTTTACTTATATCTGTCCCTCCCACTGTGTCTAGCCATGGCTCTGGCTTGGTGAATTTTGCATGGAAACCTCAGTGGTGATTTTTCATGTCATTTCTGGGTCAGGGGCTGTCTTTGTACTTGGAATAAAATTCAAAGGCCTGCCCCATGAGAACCAACCCCTGCCCGCTTCTTGCACCTCCTCCTGTGTCACTTGTCCCTTGCTCACCTAGGATAAAGATTGGATCATCTTTTAGATCTACTCACAGGCCAAGTTCTTTCCTGCCTTAAGAAACGAGTATTTGCACATGCTGTTCCCTCTGCCTGGAACCTCCCGCTCTCTTCCATCCCGTTTTCCTGGTCCTCCCTCTTTACCCTTCAAATTTCAGCTGAAAGCCAGTGTCTCAGAGAGATTTGTGATTATATAATTATTTGATTCTTAACTTGCTAATTTTTCCTCTTCCCTGCTTGAACATGAGTTGCAGGAGGCTGGGACCGTGTCTTTCTTTTTTTTTTGGCGGTACGCGGGCCTCTCACCGCCGCGGCCTCTCCCATTGCGGAGCACAGGCTCCGGACGCGCAGGCTCAGCGGCCATGGCTCACGGGCCCAGCCACTCCGCGGCATGTGGGATCCTCCCGGACCGGGCGGACTCCCAACCACTGTGCCACCAGGGAAGCCGTGTTCTAATGCTTTTTATTCATTAACTTCCTAACATAACTTAACCTTAACATAATTTAACCTTATGTGTTAGGTGCTATTATTGTTTCCCTTTTGCAGATGAGGAAACTGAGGCATAGATACCTTGCCCAAGGTTGTGCTGCTAGTAAGTGGCTAGAGCCTGGTTTGAACCTGGGCAATGTGACTCCAGAGCCCACCCGCTTAACCCCCAGAACTTTCCGCCTCTCTGAGCCTCAGTTTCCACATCTGTGAAGGGGGTGACAATACTTGCTTGCTAACCTATAATAGTATGTGGTTTGGTAGTGCCTGGCACATTGTAGGCTCCCCCAAATTCCAGTTTGCTGTGGCAAGACAGATAACCAGGGGTCTGGCCAGGGAGGGCATTAAAGCCTTTACTGTGAGGGCACTGGGGAGCCACTGAAGGTTTTCGAGTGAGGGAGTGACATAAAGAAGCAGTGGTTTAGCTCAAGTCCTACCCTTTCCCTCCCCTGGCTTCCTCCCTCCTCTCCCCCAGGAATCACCCTCTGACAGCTAACTACATCCTGCCTGGCGTTGCTGTCTGAATTTCACATCCTTATGTCTTATCACCCCCATGAGATCTTGAACTGTTTAAGGGCCATGACAGGTCATCCCAGACTTCCTGACTTGAATTGGATGGGAAGGGCTACTCCCCTCCCTCTCATGACAGACATTCTTGCTCCTGTTGGGCTCATCTCAGAGGGCTGCCTCAGAGAGCACATCTGTGGGCCTCTTTCCTTCTCCTCTTTGAGTAGTAGAGGCGGAGAGAGGTGCCTGGGGGTGATCTTACCATTTGCTTCTTATTCCCTTGGGATCCTTTGCATAACAGTGTGGGTGAGGTGAGACAGACGGGTAACTCAGTGGGAGAGGAAGGAGGGAGAGAAAGCAAGGGAGACTTGGGGAAGGAGAGCCAGAGCAAGAGAGAGAGGGAGGCTGAAAGAGAGAGGAGGAGGAAGGCTGGGCTTATTGCTTCAGGGCTGGGTACTCCTGGTGACAAAAATGGGCCATCTCACCTAGTGTGGCGTTCCTTTGTTCTGACCGATGTTTTGAGCACGTATAGACACACGGACATACACACATGCTACATGTGTCCATATAGATGCGAGTGCTTACCTGTACCTGTAAATGCACAGACGGGTCTACAGGCGCATGTAGATTAAGTACGTAGAGAACTACGTGCGGCGGGCAGCACGCCATGCCGAGGCACAGCCTGCTCTGTGCCCACCCATGGCAGTTCACCCTTCTCGCCACGCCTTTGTGCAGCTTGTCACATTTCTCAGCAAGCCTCTGTTTCCCTGTCCATGGTCCCGTCTCTACTGAGTGCTTCCTGCAGGAAAGTCTGTGTCCTTGTCACGTCTGCACACTTGGGACCAAGATCAAGACCTGGTGGAGGGGACGTGGTCAAGAAAATGTGACAGACTGAATGGATGTGTTTGTGTGAGTGGATCTAATTCCATAAGTGCGTGTTCGTGCACACACAGGCATGCAGGCATGTAAGAATATGTACATGCACACATGCTCACAGGCACACCCACTTTAGGGGCTATGAATGTGCCTCAGAGGCGTGCATGAGCGAACATATATGCACACACCGTAGCTACAGCCTTATGCAGTGATATGTTGGTGTTTGACAATCAGCTCTCTATTAAAAAAGAATCGCCTGATTTGTAGCATTCGCCCATTTCTGTGGTGTAAACACTCCCATCACAGCCACTTTCAGGGCGCCAGTGTGTTGTCACTGAACTCAGAGTGGAGAAGAGATGCACGTGGTGGGTTCGTGTGAGCCTGTAAGAGGCAGCCCTTGCACACGCTGGATTTCTGTCTGTGACAGAGTGGCGGAGAGGGCAGGCAGGACCAAGTTCCTCTGGCCTGGCCTGGGGGAAGCTGCAAGCTGGCCCACAGACAGTTCTTTCCAGAGCCTGTGCACCAGGGGAGCGGGGCAGTCGTTGGCTACCAGCCAGCTTTCTCAGCATCGGCTTGGAAGCCGGTCCAAACTGATGCTCCTTGTTAGGCAGGTCTAGACACTCAACAAAACATCAGGCTTCTCTCACCCCCGGCAGACACGCTCAGAGGTTTTGGAGTTTGGTGAGGTCAGCACTCCTGCGAGGAGCTTGGAGCATGAACGGAGGAGGGGGAAGGAAAGCTTCAAACCTTCATCAGACGGGGTGGCTGGGGATGCTGGAGGCCAGGTTCTGGGACCAGCAGCCTGCTTGAAGCCAATTCATTTTGCAAGTCTGGTTTGCAAGTTGCTTGACTTTTCTGGGCTCTAAATAGTACCTTTTTCCCATGAAGGGATAGGTCTTCCGAGCTCTATATCCCCTTATCTGACCCTCCGGGAGTAGAAGCCCTTGGATTGTCTATTGAGATCTATATTCAAAAGCGAGAGAGAGGATAAGCTGCCCCCAGACATGGACGAGAGGGGCCCTGGGCTTTAGGGGACCTTGCTCTGGCCCTCCTCCCACCATGCCCCTCCCTGTGGGGGGAAGAGTCCACAGGCCAACGCGACGTGCTCACCCTGAGCCCACACCTCTCTTGTAGCCCTTTCTCTCTGGCGCCTGCTTTTCAGAATTTCTGCCCAAAGTCTCCTGAGCCAGCTTCCAGGGCTGGCCACCATCTGTCTTGAGGTTGGACTGGCCTGAACAGTGGCTGAGGAGTCGCTGTTTCAGGCGGCTGTAGCTGGAACTTGGATGTGCAGGCTGGGATGGGCATCCCCTTTGCAGGAGAGGCCCCGCATGTGCTGGGTGGAGCTGGAGATGGGAAGGGAAGGGGGCTGGGCGGTGGGCTCCAAGCCAGGGTGGGCTTGCCCTGTGCCACTTTTGGGAGCAGAATTCAGAGGGGGGTGAGAATTCTAAATTCAAACCTTGTATTTTAGGTCATAAGGAGATAGATTTGTCAGGATAGAACATATTTTAAAGTCAGTTAGTTTGATTTGTAGCTGTTAAATATTTAGATTGATGGTATGGGGGGCCCCATTTGACTCTTGCTCTTGGACCAGCAAATTAAAAAAAAAAAAAATTATTTATTTATTTATGGCCTCTCCATGTGGCATGCGGGATCCTAGTTCCGTGACCAGGGATCGAACCCACACCTCCTGCATTGGAAGCATAGAGTCTTAATCACTGGACTGCCAGGGAAGTCCTGGGACCAGCACATGTTAGGGGTGAGCTTGGAGGAAGAGATGCTTGAGATTGATGGGAAGCTTGGCAGTGCGGCCCAAAGGCTGAATTGAGCAGGGAGTTGTGAATGTTGGCCAATTCTAGAGGGGAGTCTTCTGGGGGCTCCGGGGTGTAGGGCTGGCCTTCTCTTGGGTCTGTGTCACTCAGGTCCGCTCTGTGTGCCATCTCTTCTACAGCCTTCCTTCAAATAACTGACCCTGGCAGTTTGCCCAGAACAGGGCCGGATATTGGTGGGTTAGTCCTTTAGCTGCCGTCAAATGGGGACTTTCTCTCATGTCAAGGGTCAGATCCTCCTGAGAGGTTAGCCGCCTTTAAAGGCTGAATGTTTGTGTCCCCCCAAAATACATATATTGAAACCCTAGCCCACAATGTGATGGTATCTGGAGGCAGGGCTTTGGGGAGGTAATTAGGTTTCAGATGAGGTCATGAGGGTGGGGCTTCCACGGTGGGATTAGTGTCTTTATAATAAAAGAAGAAAGACCAGAGCTCGCTCTCTGCTGTGTGAGGAGAACACAGTGAGAAAGTGGCCGTCTGCAAGCAGGAAGATTGTTTTCACCAGGAATGGAATCTGCCGACACCTTGATCTTAGACTTTCCAGTCTAAGAAAGTCTAAGAAATAAATGAGAAGTAAGTGTCTGTTGTTTAAACCACCCCATCTGTGGTACTTTGTTACAGCAGCTTGAGCAGACTAAGACACGTTTCATCTTGCCTTTCACATTAGGAGAGTCCCAAGGCCCCCTGCTAGACCCTCCCCATTTGTCTCCCAATGCACAGTCCCCTCCAAGGAGCACCTCTGTACGGGGGCCCTCTAAGTACAGCGGCAGGGTCATGTCCATTACAGGCTGCACACTTTCACGGGGAAAACTGAAACCCTGGAGTGTCACCGGAATGTTGATGGGGGCTGATTTATTCTAAAACTGAAAACTCAAGGATGTCATGCTCATGGCTTTCAAATATCGGAGGGACTGCTGTGCTAAAAAGGGAAGGGATTCATTCATTGTTGCTGGAGTCAAAGGAAGAGGTGGATTGAAATTCATTGAGGGGAGGAGACTTTTACCAATGAGCACTACCCTGCACGGGCTGGGGCTGCCTAAGGAGGGAGTGAGCCCCCTGTCACTGGAGGTGTGCAAATATCAGTAAGGGATATTTAAGAGGAAACTCATGACCTGGGGACTAGGGTTATTCTACTGCCTGGCTTCTAAGCCTCCCATCCCTCAACTGAAATCTGAGAATGTGAGTTCTCAGATTTCGGCTTTAGGATGGTTCTAAATGAGATGTCAGAAGTTGGGAAAGCAATGAAAGCAATCCACCAAAGTGAGGACCAAGCTATAAAAAAAATCTTTATTTCATGTACCAGGATTTTTTTCTTTTTTTTTTCTTTTTTTAGTTTTCAGCTTTTTAAAATTTTTTTCTGTTAACAGTTTGAAAAAAAAAGGACCCACCAACAAAATAAAATGGAGGTTGGTTTCTTGGACTGGTTTGAGCTGGACATGAGCAATCGTCCACCCTGGAGAACGGCGCCTTTGCAGTCCTGAACACAGCTCCTTCCCTCCAGGCCCCCTAGCCCTTTCACCCCACACCTGGTTGGCCTTCTTCAAGGGTACCCAGGCCCCGGGTCTCATGGCCTGGGAAGAAGCGCTGATTGCCATCCCAGACACTCTGCCGGAACTCAGAGAACTGGGACCAATTTTCCTCTTTGGACCATGCCCGTGCGTTTGCTGTTTTCCTTCGTTCTCCCTTCTCTCTAGTCCTTGATCCTTTCAGGTTTGGGATCTGATGGGGGCAGTGGGCAAGGTTGAAGTGGGGAGGGAGAGATTGTGATTTCTGCCCAGACTGAGAAATACTGGGTGGCCACCACACCTGGCATTGGCCGCCATGGCTCTGTCCTGGGGCTCCCGGGGCCCCCGTGCACTTCTGGGCTGGCAGACAGATGTTCTGTCTTGTGGCTCAGGCTGGATTTAGGGTCCCAGCTGCTACTGACCTGAGAAAAGAGCTTTCCTTTCCCAGACAAGAGATGGAAAGGGCAGCTGAGAGTGGGCAAGCCCCCCAAACTTTTCCAGCCACTCCCCCCGACTCCCCAGACCTCAACCTAAGAAGCTTCAGGACAGGCCAGTGTTAAGAAAGAGACCAACCAAGCCGTGCTGTTGGGGACAGCAGGGGCCCCACCTTCGGCAGAGTGACCGGCAGGCTGGGCTGAACCCTGAGCTTGGGAAAGTGATTGGCTTTCTTTCATTCTGAAGTGGCCTTGCTGCTCTGGGAAGAAAGAGGAGCAACATGGGATGCCCCCAAACTTGAGTCCGTGGTCTAAGTTTAACTTTGGGGGTTGGTCCTCATGCTGGGACCAAACTTTGTGAATCTCTGCTCTCCATCCCTCAGCCTTCACCCCTCCCAGCAAACCTTGGAGGACCCTCCTTTTCCCTGACCTCTAAAGACAGTGGGGGAAGCCTGGTGGCTCATCTTCTCCCAAGGAAGTCCCCTCTGCTCCCTGTGACCGGGTTATGGCATTCAAGGAAGGGGACACAAAGTCAAGAGTGGCTTTGGGGACTTCTGGTACCTTTCCCTCTCTGAATGGCAGAAGACGTTTGCTCACATGTGTGTATTTTTGCTTTGACACTGGATGCGGGGGTAGAGGGTTGGGAGCACAGTGAGGAGGCATATGGTGTGTGTATGTGTGTGTGTGGTGTGTGTGGTGTGTGTGTGTGTGTGTGGTGTGTTTGTGTGGTGTGTGTGTGTGGTGTGTGTGGTGTGTGTGTGTGGTGTGTGTGGTATGTGTGTGTGGTGTGTGTGTGTGGTGTGTTTGTGGTGTGTGTGGTGTGTGTGTGTGGTGTGCGTGGTGTGTGTGTGTGTGTGGTGTGTGTGGTGTGTGTGTGTGTGGTGTGCGTGGTGTGTGTGTGTTGTGTGTGTGGTGTGTTTGTAGTGTGTGTGGTGTGTGTGGTATGTGTGTGTGGTGTGCGTGGTGTGTGTGTGTTGTGTGTGTTGTGTGTGTTGTGTTTGTAGTGTGTGTGTTGTGTGTGTTGTGTGTGTGGTGTGTTTGTAGTGTGTGTGTGTGTTTGTAGTGTGTGGTGTGTGCGTGGTGTGTGTGTGTGGTGTGTGTGGTGTGTGTGTTGTGTGTGTGTGTTGTGTGTGGTGTGTTTGTAGTGTGTGTGGTGTGTGTGGTGTGTTTGTAGTGTGTGTGGTGTGTGTGGTGTGTGTGTGGTGTGTGTGTGTGGTGTGTTTGTAGTGTGTGTGTGCGTGGTGTGTGTGTGTGTGGTGTGTGTGTTTGTAGTGTGTGTGGTGTGTGTGGTATGTGTGTGTGGTGTGCGTGGTGTGTGTGTGTGGTGTGTGTGTTGTGTGTGTGGTGTGTTTGTAGTGTGTGTGTTATGTGTTGTGTGTGTGGTGTGTTTGTAGTGTGTGTGTGTGTGTGTGTGTGTGTGTGTGTGTGTCTGAGTGGCTGACTGATGTTTTGGGAATGTTCTCAATGTCTGGGGGCTGGATGGCAGCCATTTTGGTCATCCCTTGGCATCTTCCTCTGGGCAGGTGGCAGATCTTAAGAGTCATCGACACCAAGAAGAAGAATGGGCCTTTGGAGTTTCATCTGGGTCAATCCACATGCTTACACGGGGGGAAACTGAGGCCCAGGGAAGCCACACAGCCAGGGATTCCAGAATCCAGAGCTGGATTCTAGACTGGTGCCCTTTCCTTGCATGCGAGCGGTGTGTGTGTGTTTGTGTGCGCGCGCGTGCGCACGTGTGCATGTGTGACCGTGGTGTGGTGGGAGTGCGCACGTAAGCATAAAGGCCAATATAGAGCTTTGTTGTCAATGGCTTTGGTGGGCATGAGTCAGTCTTCTCTGAATCCTGCCTCTGGTTGGGGAAGGGGATGGAAGGATATGGACTGAGTGTGTGTCCCATGAGTGATTCCAGCGCTGGGCTTCGAGGACTGTGCATGCGTGTGTGTGTGTGCGTGTGTGTGTGTGTGTGTGTGTGTGAGAGAGTGGGGTGTGCGATCTCACTTGTGTAGACCGATTCTCTCTCTTTCACTTTAGTAGCACTTTCCTGGAGTAAGGAGGAGATCTTTTCTATCAGCCCCATGCAGCTCCCTGGGGCCTTTCTCCTCTCCCTCCTGCTTGAAGCCCAGCTCTCATCTCTCACAGCAGCTTGTTTGTTTCTTAAAATGGATTTGTATATTTGTTTTCTGTTTTCTCTTTACAAGTTCCCTGCTAAATTTTAAGTCCCCCACCCCACCCCATTTTTTTGTTTGTTTTCACAGTTTAAAGCTGGAAAAGAATTAAAAGAAAAATACTATCTGATTTTCTTGCAAGTAAATCCACTTATTATATATTTACATTTATTTATAGTCTGTGGTTTTTTTATTAAAAAAAATCACCACTTGTTTTTCCTTTTTCTTTTGTAAAAAGAAACCTTTTTGCAGTGTCATTGTTGGACCCGCTGGGCCCTGAGGGGGCTTCAGTGAGTCCAAGGACCCCCAAAGGGTCTGTGAACCCCCCTCCCAAGGGGCTGGGGGCTTATGAGTCTGGGGGTCCACCATCGCCCCAGGGTCATCGCATGGCCCTGAGGTGAGGGGTGAGGAGGGAGAGATGCTTTATATCCCCCGGGGGGTGGGCATCTCCTGCCCCCAAGACAGGAGCTTGGGGCAATGACCCCAAGAGGCTCACCCTGAGGATTCCGGGGTTTTCCAGGCATCTCTGCAAGCCACCAGCAGCCATCTCCTCTCCTTCCCTTCCCTCAAGGCCTAGGAAGTCATCACAGTGGGTTAAGGACCATTAAGGACTGGGAACCCTGGGGCCGGAGAAGCCCCAGGTGCACCCCCCTCCAGGCACCTTTCGGACAGGAGGGACCAGGGACTCTTGGGTCACCTGGAGGCTTACAATTGCCCCATCAATGCTGGGTGGAGCCGGCTTGCAAGCCACCTAGCGTTCCTAGGGCACCCATGCAGAAGCTCCAGGGACCTGGCAGTGACCGGGAGGCTCACCTGGCCCCGGGGCCCCTGAGTCTCCACCCCCCCACTCACCCAGGGAGGCAGAGCCAGCTTGGGGTTAAAGGGAACAGAAAAGTAACTCTTCCGCATGAAAAAAAAGTAACATAAACCCCTGATAAATGCAAAGAACATTTCCCTTCCTTTCTGTTCCTTCTCCTTTTTTTTGCTTTAATATTATCTTGGTTCCCTTGTATGTTTTCATTTAAATTGGTTTTTATTAAACGTTAAAATAATGGTACATGGGAAATCATGCATTTTCTTTTAGATTTATTTTCTATTTTTAATTTTTATCCTCTCTTGCTTTTTTAAAGTTTGTTTTTCCTTCCCTCGTTTATAGCTTTGCACATTTTCTATTGTTTTGCTTCTTTGTTCCTCTTATATGTTGTTCTTTTTTTTTTTAAATTTACTTATGTTTTTCTCTTTTTTTGTTGTTTTTGCTTTTGGAAGGTTTGTCCCCCGTGGATGGTTTCGCTTCCTCCCCCTCACCCCCCCACCCCATGGCCCACCCCGCAGGCCGCGCCCCGCCTCCCGGCTCTGTCCGGGACCCTGGCGGCGGCGGCGGCGACGGCGACGGCGACGGCGGCGGCGGCGGCGGCGGCGGCGCAGGCGAGGCCCGCGGGAGCTTCATACGGGGGTGGTCCGGCGGTTGGCTGCGTTGGAGTGGAGAGAGTCTTTGTTCTCCTTCTGGATACAGTTGTGAACTTGGAGGAAGCTGTTATCCCTGTCGGAATTGTAGGTGGCGGTGGGCGTGGTGGCGGCCTTCAGGGGGTCCCTGCTGAGGGTGTACATGGAGATCTCCGTGGACGGCAGGGTGTTGAAGCCCTTGATGCCCGCGGGGGAGGCGTCCCTGGAGTGAGAGGGCTCGCTGGAGCGGGAGCTGGAGCGGCTGCGGCGCTGGTAGCGGTAGCGGTAACTGGGGATGCGGGTGATGGCGGAGGCCTGGAGGTAGTCCGTGGCGCGGGCCGTGGCCCGCAGCTGTTTGTGCCGGTCGATAAACATGTGCACGGCCAGCACCCCGACCATCTCGGCGATGATGAAGGACAGGGCTCCGAAATAGAAGGACCAGCCGTACGAGTAGCTATTCTTTTTGGAGTCGCTCTTGGAAGGGTCTCCGGCATTGGCAGATATGTACACTATGATGCCAATGATGTTACTCAGACCTGCGGGCAGAGGGTGGGCGCGGGCGGAGAGGGAAGCAGAGGGAAGGATCGTTAGTTTCCAAGGAGGATGCCAGGCCCCCGGGCAGGATGAGGGGACGGGGAATTGCTGGAGGGTCTTTTCCTGGTCCAGCGTTTTCATGGAGAACGGATGCGCCGGTCTAGAAGGGTGTTGCAAGCAAGCACCACCTTACTATCCTATTATTCCATTTGGAGAGAGCTGCAAAGGGAAGAGCTAATGGAAACAGAGCTATGGGAAGAAGGGAAAGAAGCAAGGGGCATCCTACAATGTATTGAGTAGTAATAATAATAATATAGTTTATTGAGCACTTACTACCTGCCTTCACTGCTGAGTGCTTTTCAAGGGGTTTGCAGATGAGGAAACAGATTGCAGAGAGGTTAAGTAACTTGCTCAAGGCTGCACAGGGATTTGAAGCTGGTGTAGCAGGGGGTTAAGACTGGCTCCTAGAGCCAGACTGCCTGGATGCAAAGCCTCTGGCAAAGGAACCTGGGTCTGAGTTTCCATATCTGTACTGACGAACCTAGTTGCAGGGCAGGAATAAAGAGGTAGACATAGAGAATGGACTTGAGGACACGGGTTGGGAGGGCGAAGCTGGGGCGAGGTGAGAGTAGCATCGACATATATACACTACCGAATGTAGAATAGTTGGCTGGTGGGAAGCAGCAGCATAGCACAGGGAAATCGGCTCGGTGCTTTGCGATGACCTAGAGGGGTGGGAGAGGGAGGATGGCAGGGAGGCTCAAGAGGGAGGGGATATGGGAACATGTGTGTGCATATGACTGATTTGCTTTGTTGTGCAATAGAAATTAATGCAGTACTGTGAAGCAATTATACTCCAATAAAGATCTATTAAAAAAATAATAGGACTTACTCCTGTCGGGTCACGGGGAGGATTAATACATGTGAATACATGTAAGTTGATGCATGTGAGTTAATAGACATGAAAGCTGTTAAGTCTGCACGTGGTAGGTGCTGCTTAAACGTTAGTCGTTCTTATTAAATGGCTCATACTACAGCCCATGTTCTTTTTCTGGCATCTGAAGCCAATGTGACTTGTCACATAACTAGGTTGAGAAATGTGGTTTTGGGTGCCTGCCTGCTCCCACCTGGGTAGGACAGTGAGGGGAGAGGGCAAGTGAGGATAGGCCTAGTGTCCTGAGAGGATCCTGGGATTGGGGCCTTTTTCCAGGAGGTGGGAGAAAGATGCATCGTTGGGCTAAAGGACAGGGTCTGGGGATGGTCCTAGAGGACTCAGTGGGGGGGCTCGGCATTGCATTGGGGCGGGAGCCCCAGCACAACCTGTCTTCCTTGCGACTCAGCCTGTTGCAAGGCCCGGAAATTCCTCTCTGCTCTCCCCTCCTCTCTCTGCCAGGTCCTCCCAGCCACTGGGCACCCAACCTCAACCTTCTCCCCACCGGTGGGCCTGGACTCTGGCCCACCTGGCTCAGCAGCTGTTACCTGCAGACACAAAGAAGATGCCGGCACTCAGGATGATGTTGTGTCGAGTCTTGTAGAACTCGCTGGCTGCGATGCAGAGTCCACCCATGAAGAGCAGAATCACACTCAGGATGGGGAAGATGCTCGAGGCCCTCACAGCCCCTGGAGAACACGGAGGGTTGGGGAGAGAGAACGGCAAGGCTATGACACAGGGGTTGGGGGGAGGACACAGGAGGGAGGAGAGAGAGCAGTCCACAGGAGTCGGCTGGGGGGTGGGTTATGGACACAGGACCAGAGTGGAGGTTGTTTCGCAGTCCTAGAGAAGGAGGGAGAGGGAGCAATACACTGTCTAGCTCACAGCCCTTCAGGGATGCTCCACTTCCTCAAGGATCAAACCCCAGCGCTTCATGAGCCCCACAGGGCCCCATGGGACTTGGTCTCTGCCCATCCCCACATTCCCTCTCATCCAGCCATGGCAAACTTCCCATGACTCATTAATGCACGTTTCTTACTTTTGACATACTGAGCTTTCTTCCTAGAATGTCTTTCCTGCTCTTTTTCACTCAGCAAACTTCTATTCATCCATCAAAACCCAGCTCAAAAGTACCCCCCCCCCACACACAAAGCATTTCCTGACTTCCTTAGGCAAAGTTATTAGCTCTCTCCGCTGCACGTTGGGGCACTTGGGGCACATGGAAAGGCAGTGTGTTTTAGTGGTTGGATGCTGGCTTTAGCGTTTATTAGCTGGATAAGTTTGGGTAAGTCATCTCACCTTTGTGCCTTAATTTCCTCACCTGTAAAATAGGGATGGTGATAGTGCCTGCCTCCTAAGATTGCTGTGAGGATTAACTGAGTTAATTCTGATAAGGTACTTAGATAAGTCTCTGAAGGCACATAGTAAACATTTGATATATGATAGTTATTATAGTAAATATTTGCTTATATATATATGTGTCCACCATAGATCGTGGGTTCCCATGAGAGCCAGGTTGTAGCTGTTTTTTCAGTTCTCTCTCTTCATTCGTTCTGTCCCCACCACCTAGTTCAAAGCCAAAGACACAGTAAGCCTCTGATACAAGCTCGCCTTGTGAATAAACATGGAGAGGTGGTCCAGGAAGAGGAAGAAGCTGACACATTGCAAAGAAAAAAGAAAAGCAAAAGCAAATTAAAAAACCCTTCCGGATAAGTTAAGAAGGAAGGGCTAACAGGCAGGAGAAGAAAATATTTTAATGAATATTTTACTCCTGCGTGTGGGAGGATGAGAGTGCAGAGGGGCACAGATGGCTGAGGGCAAAGGGAAGGCGGCAGGGGGTGTATAGTGGGGGGACAGTGTCTGAAAGATGACCCAGAGGGGTGGAGTCCTCTACAAAGTGTGTCTGGAAAGTAAAATATTTTTTTCTATCCAGATTCAAATAGGCAGAGAGTGATCTCAGGGCTCCTGACTCCCTGTCCTAGGAGCTATGGACAGGCAGGAGACAGAGGTGTCTGGAGGCTAGTGTAAGGAAAGGGATGCTTTCTTGACATGTTTGGGTGGCTTGAATGGTAACCTAGGAAGTTGAGTCCTTTTAGACAGGGCCCTTTGGCTCGGCCCAGAGGTTGGCTGAGGGTCTGTGTTTTGGAGGGGAAGTGCCCCCCCAGTGCCCCACCCCTGTTCCTTTTGGTGGCAGTGTGGCCACGAAGGATATGTGAAGAAGAGAATTTTTCTATATAGCACTTGAAGAATTTTTCTAAGAGTTTCAGGCAGTTTGCTGTGACGTGTGATGTAAAACCCTTCTCTCCCCCCTGGATCTTCTTCAGTAAGGCTACCCTGCAAGTGATGCTCCTGGATGAGTGGATTGCTTTGGGGGGCCTTGCAGAAGGGTGGAGTTCTGTATCCGGCGGGGGGGACCTGAGCTGCCCATATAGAAGCAGTGGCGAGAGGGTGGAGGACAGCTGTGTTACTTGGCAATCTAGTACCCCTCTCCCACTGCAGGCGAGGACGGTGCTGCCTCCTTCCCAGACCCGAGTGGATGTTCTCTTCCTGCAAGTCATTTCTGAGATGACAAGCTGTATCCCCAACCTGATCCCCCAGCCCACACACCCCCGCACAGACACGCATGCCCAGACGTGCACACTCATAGCTACCTGGATGTCATAAGCACGCGGAGACGGTAAGAACGTATTGAAGACCCAGAGGACAAGAGATAGTATTGGTGAAGCACCCACACCATGTTGGGTCTGATGTGCACGTTATAATTTAATCCTTGTAACACCCCTGCAGGGTATACTTTTTGCCACAATTTACAGATGAGAAAACCGAGTTTCAGAGAGGTGAAGTAACTTGCTCAAAGCCACCCAGCTAGTAAGTCAGGATTCAAGCCCAGATCAGCCCAACTCTTGGACTACCCTGGACTCTCCCTCTGGGACTTTCAAAGAGCCTGGGAAGCATGCAGGGTCCAGAAATTGGGGTTCTGGTCTCAGCTCTGCCACTCACTTGCTGTGTGGCTGAGATAAGTACCTTGCCCTCTCTGGTTTCCCCATGTGTAAAATGGGTGTGGACTGTTAGCCCATTTCTAATGCTTTTGCCCTCTCCACGTGGATATGATTTCTGACTGAACCAGAAAGGGGGACGACAGCATAAAGAAAGAAAGAGAGACTGGTGTGACTTCCAAGGGGCAGTGGTGGCCGCTCAGATGAGCGAGGCAGATGAAGTTCTCTGACCTTCTGCCTCCAAGAAAGCAGGTTCTTCCTGCCCACAGTATGCTGCATTTGGCAGACTGGGACTGCATCCTCAGAACTCATGCCTCACAGCAGCCCTGGGCCTGACGTTTCCAGTTCAGTCTGGTCTGCTGTGGGAGCCTGGATGTCCCAACTCAGCCTTCCTGCTGGCAGAGAAAGGGAGCACCAGCTGTGGAGGGAGATGAGAAACTGTGTGTGTGTGTGTGTGTGTGTGTGTGTGTGTGTGTGTGTGTGTGTGTGTGTGTGTGTGTGTGTGTGTGTGTGTGTGTGTGTGTGTGTGTGTGTGAGATAAAGAGCGGGGAGGCTGGAGGGAGAGGTCTGTTGTATTTCAGCCAGCAGAGAGCAATGTGGAGAAAACAGGACCACTTCACAAGGTAGCAAAGCAGCTTATGATATGACGACAAGCAGGCAACACAAACAGAAGCCTCTTCACTCCGGCACAGCCAACCCAGACACTAGCCTCCCTTGGAAGAGGCCTCTTTGCCCAGAAAAAAGGTGACAGGGGAAGCCGGTAAACAGTGCCAAGCCTAGGAAGGCCGAAGTCCGCAGGACCCAGATTCAGCCTGGCAGGAAGCTGGTTTGGAGCAGGCAGGGACCCCTCCACTGAAACAATCTCTCGAAAGAGGTCTTTCTGGCTGGGCAATGTCACAGACAGAATGGGGATTTTGGAGTTAAGTCACACCTAACATGAGATCCTGGCTTTGTCACTTACTAACTGTGTGACCTTGGTCAAGAAATTAACACAACGTTGTAAATCAACTATACTTCAATAAAATTGAAAAAAGAAGAATCTGCATTTTAACAAGATCCTGGTAACAAGACTTGTATGTGTCTGAAAGTTTGAGATGCACTATTGTAAGGATTAAATTGGATAATTTCTGTATTGTTTCTGATGCTAGGCGGGCAGTAAAAGGTAGCAAGTTTTGTTATTTCTAATGTCCTTTCCCCTTCATGCCAGACACAACTTCGCCATGAATTGTCCTGACTTCCCGCTAAGGCTGGGGTGGTCTTACCGCTAAAAATCTATCGTGAGGGGCAGAAAATATCTCATTTATTCAATGCACAAATATTTATCGATCCCCTATGAGCAAGCGTATGGAACCACGTAACACCTACTGACATTTCTGGGGCTTCCTATGTGCCAGGCCCTGTGCTAAGTGCCTTCCGTGGATGAACCCACTTAAACCTCCTACCAACCCCATGAGCCATGGGCCTTGGCTCAAAGGAGGTTACAAACACCTAAAGCAGGCACTTTTTCCGTAAAGGGACACATCGTCAATGTTTCTGGCTTTGCTGGCCGTATGGTCTCTGTTGCAATTCCTCAACTCTGCCCTTGTAGCCTGAGAATAGCCATGGGCAATATGTGAACAAATGAGTGTGGATGTGTTCCAATAAAGCTTTATTTATAGAAGCAGTTGGTAGGCCAGAGTTGGCCTAACCATTGCAATTTGGCCACCCCGGGCCGAAAGCATAATACACTGTCCTGGGGAAAAGCTGTGCGGTTCAGAGTGGGGAGAAGCTTTGCTCTTGACTGAGTGGCCGTCACCATGCCTTGTTCCAGGCTGGGCACAGGAGGCATAGGGGTGCAAAACCAGGCCTGGCCCATATGCCTTTATAGGGCTTACATTCTCATGAAGGAGTTACAGCACAGATGAACACGTAATTACCAGCCAGGATGAAGTGCTGAGGAAGAAAGGGACCCATTTGGCACTGTGCAGGCAAGTGACAGGCTAATGTCACCTGTCGATGGCCGATGTTGCCTGAGGCATCAGGGTGTGGCGGGACTGTGTACATATAGGAACCCATTGCTTTCATTTACAACTCCACGCAGTAAGTGCTGTAATTACCCCCATCACACACAGGCTAAAGCTGAGGCCCAGAGAGGTTAAGCCTTCGCTCAAGGCCACACAGCAAGGAAATGGAGGAGCTGGGTTTGTGAACCCAGGGATTCTGACTCTAGGCTCTGTGTGCCTAACCACTGCACCCCCGGCTCTCAGAGCATCCTCTGAACTCACGTGGGCAACAGGGAGGGTTTCCCCGAGAGGGTGATGTTGGTGCTGAGATGGATGGATAAGAGCAGCTAACTGGGCAGAATAGAGGCAGGGTGTTCTAGGGAGGATGTGCCATGAGCAAGGGCTGGGGGAAGCATGGCTCGTCTGGGGACTTGAAAGGGCTGATCACAAAGAGTTACTGCGGGGCCTTGGGGAGCTCTAAGGAAGATGAGGCAGGCTGGGGCCAGGCCACACAGGAACTCACGGGTTGTCTTTAAAGGATCCGCCTGCCAATGCAGGAGACACGGGTTTGAGCCCTGGTCCGGGAAGCAACTAAGCCTGCGCCCCACAACTACTGACCCTGCGCTCTAGAGCCCATGAGCCACAACTACTGAGCCCACGTGCCACAACTACTGAAGCCCGCATGCCTAGAGCCCGTGCTCCGCAACAAGAGAAGCCACTGCAGTGAGAAGCCCGCGCACTGCAACGAAGAGTAGCCCCCGCTCGCTGCAACTAGAGAAAAGCCCGCACACAGCAACAAAGACCCAGTGCAGCTATAAATGAATAAATAAATAAATACATACATACATTTATAAAGGCCTTAAAGCCGACAGGGCTGTCATGACCTGATGTGCATTTTAATAAGCAAATGAATATGTCAATCCCAATCTCTCAATTTATCCACCTTCCTTACCCCCTGGAAACCATAAGTTTGTTCTCTACATCTGTAACTCTATTTCTGTTTTGTAGATAAGTTCATCTGTACCCTTTTTTTAGATTCCACATATAAGCGATATCATATGAGGTTTGTCTTTCTCTGACTTACTTCACTCAGTATTAGAATAGATAACTAATAAGGACCTACTGTATAGAACAGGGAACTCTACTCAATACTCTGTAATGGCCTATCTGGGAAAAGGATCTGAAAAAGAGTGGACATATGTATATATATAACAGGTTCACTTTGCTGTACATCTGACACTAACACAACATTGTAAATCAACTCTACTCCAATAAAAACTAAAAAAAACAAAGCAAATGAATTAAGAAGTGGTCCAGGCTAGCCACAGGGCACCAGGAGGAGGTTATTGCTGCTGACCAGGCAATGGTGGTACTTGGACCAGGTGGGTACAAAGAGTGTGGGCAGAGGTGGCTGGACTTGAGCGATGTTTAGGAGTGATGAGTGGATATGGGTGGAGAAGAGGGTGGCGTTGAGGATAACTTCTGGGTCTCAGGTCTGCTGGCTGGCTGGATACAAACTTATGCAACTGGGAGAGGATCAAGCCTAAGGGGTGAGGGGAGGGAAATCAAGGTGTGGTTTGGGGCACGCGGAGTCTGAGGTGTTTGGGGGACGCACACGTGGAGTGTGGAGGGACAGTCGAATGTGTAAGATTGGGAAGTGGAGGTGCACTCTGGGCTGAAGCTGTAATCAGGGGCGTCACAGACACAGACGTGAGCTTGAGCTTGGAAGGGTACAAGGGTTCACCGTGAGGCTTGGGGAGCCCCAGTGTTTAGTGGTGACACAAGTCATCCCACCCACTGCTCACACACTACAGCCAAATTCTGTAGACAAATAATTTCGTGATCCAGTGCCCTGTGGGCCTGGCCCCTATGGTGCCCTGCTGTGGTGGGCACAGCTGGAGGACAGGCAGACAGCTGCACACGGGGGCCCCGCTTCCTCACTCAGTCTGGCGGGGGTGGAGAGAGGTGGGCAGACCACTTCCTGGGGCCCACTCTTTGCCTGGCCCGTCCTGGGGCCTGAGTGTGGGCTTTCCCTTCTCTGGATCTCAGGTCTGGCTCAGATGAGGTTGGACCAGATGACGCCTAAGGTTGCATCCATCCCTCGTGGTCCTGTGCCCCCCAGACCTCTGCTTAAGAACCACTCAGCCAGGCTGGCCAGGTGCTGGTCATGCCTTTGATCAAAATAGTTGCCATGATCAGGTATACAGAAGGCAGGCTCCTTATTTTCTGGGCACATTTAACTTTATGCCTGTTATTCCATTTGGAATTTGATCCATTCTAATGGGGTAGAATCGCAGATGTGCTGGGGTTGGGAGGAGCTTCTGGGCTCCGGGGCATCTCTCGCCCTCTCCTCCTGAATGCTGTGAAAAGGGATAGACTGCCGTAAATGCATGCGAGAGAGAGTGTGAGAAAGTGTGAGTGTGAGAGAGAGTGATGGGAGAGAGAGGAGGAGAGGAGGGGAAAGGCAGGGGGAGGGAGAGAGGGAGGGAGGCAGAGCTGTCCAGAGTGGTGGTTAGGAGCGTGGGCTCCTGATGTGGACCGCTTACGGTCCCATGCTGGTCCCCGCACCGGCTGTGTGGCCTCTGTGCCTCTCCTTTCTCATCTGTATAATGGGGACACCAACAATAGCCACCTCCTAGGGCTGTTGTGAGATGAATGAAGGTGACGTAACAAGTGTCAGGCCAGGTGCACACATAGTCAAGTGTCCCATGAACGTTTGTGATATCTATTGACACAGGAAAGGGATTTTGGAGTCCAGCAAGCTTCCTCTGGGAGCACCGCCTGTGCAGGTGCCGGATGCTTTCCCACTTCCTGTGGTCTCTGGGGTGGGTGATCCGCTGCATGAGCTCGGGAGACACGGCCTGAGCGCATCTCACTTGCTGCATTGCCCGCCACGCCCCTGAGCCTCAGTGCTCTCCTCTGCTGCAGGGCAGCTCCCAGGGCAGCAATGAGGGGTGTTGAGTCAATGCATTTGAGGCTATTAGAACAGTGCCTGGTACCCACTAGCAACAGGAGAAGTTAGTTCTCACACAGCAGAGCATATTATTGCTGCTTCTCATGGGCCTGGGGTTACCTCCACTGAGGTTTACTAAAGTGCAGCTTGCGGAGCCAGCGTGGCGGCAGCTGCATCCAGCGCTTAGATAAATGGACCAGGACAGAAGAGAGACTGTCTCTGCGGGCGGAGGGCGCGAAGGGGAGGCGCCGTCCAGAAGCGTTCGCTCTGGCTGCATGGATGTGAGTTAATACGATTTATAGCTTAGATGTTCCCTGACTGCAGGATGTGGTCGCACCCACTGTGGTGATCTCTGGAAGGAATGTCCCTCACGACAGTTTTGCTGGAAGGGGCTTCAGGTCCGGGGCACAGGACAGGAGCACGCAGCCTGGAAAACCATCACGGAGGCAGATGGCATCCCAGAAAGTGTGCTGGGCTGGGGTAAGTCACTTTCCCTCTCTGGATCTCGGTTTTTTCCTCATCTGTAAAATGGGAGGATGGGGCTGGGTGACCCTCGGGGCGTGTCTATCTCCAGTATTTCCGGAGCTGCAAGGATGTCTCCCTGAACTTCTAAACTCTAGTGGGAAGGAGGGGGTGGTGGACTTCCTTCAGTGCTCCCCTGGGGCAGCTGGGGGGCCCTAACAAAGCACCTCCCTAACCCTTGTCTCAGTGTGTCCTCAGAGCCCCCTGGGGGACTGGTATTCATCGAGGCTCAGAGAAGTTGAGTAACTGATCCAAGACCACAGAACAGAGCTCACCTTGGATTCAGGACCTTTCACTCCAAGTCCCAAGCTCAGACCTTGACTCCTGGTATCCCTCTCACCTCCCACCTAGGAACCCGCTGTGTGCCTGGTGGTACTGGCAGAGGGGAGTGGAGAAGGGGGAACAGGGAGGAGGGGGTTCTCTGAGGCTGGGAAGGGTGGCTTTGGCTCAGCTTGAGACCCTCCCTCCGCCTCAGTCCTCATTCTGGGGAGAGGGTGAACATTCCAGGTGGCTCTAGCGAGGGTGGTCCCTCACTCATTCACTCAGCAAACATCTTCCGGGCCGACTAGGGGCAGGCCCTGTGCTGGCTGGGGTGGGAGCAGACTCCCTATCTGCAGCTACTCCCTGCAGTGTCCTCAAGCTGTTCACCACCCAGTGGGAAAGAAGAGTCTGTAACAGAAGTCGTAACACGCAGGCTGGAAAACAGAGCGGTCACCTCCCTGCGACCCAGCCTTCTTGACATTCCCAGCCTCAGAGAAGGGTAGCACTGCCCACTGTCTCCCAGGCAGGATGCCTAGATGTCATCTTTTTTTTTTTTTTTTTTTTGGTACACGGGCCTCTCACTGTTATGGCCTCTCCCGTTGCAGAGCACAGGCTCCGGACACGCAGGCTCAGCGGCCATGGCTCACGGGCCCAGCCGCTCCGCGGCACGTGGGATCCTCCCAGACTGGGGCACGAATCCGTGTCCCCTGCATCGGTAGGCGGACTCTCAACCACTGCGCCACCAGGGAAGCCCCCCTAGATGTCATCTTGCGTCCTCTTTCTCTCACCTCCCCCCACGCAGGCTGTCAGTAACACCTGCTGGCCTCACAACCCGCCCCCTTCTCATCTACCTCCCCGACTTCCACCCTGGTCTGAGCACCTGTGTTTCGAGCCTGGATTCTGGCCGTCACCTCCTACTGGTCTCTCTGTTTCTGCTGGGACCCCATAGTCAGTTCTACGGCAGAAGCAGAGCGGTGCTGTTAGCATGGATGTCAGTCCTCGCCTCTCTGCTCAGAACCTTTTCGTGCTCCAGTCTCAGAGTAAAGCCGACACCCACAAGTCCTGGCCTGGCTTCCCACCCACTGCTCACACCCTCTGCCTCGCCGCATGCCAGCCTCAGACACTTTGTACTGGCTGTTCCCTCTGCCTGGAACCCTCTTCTCAGGGCATCTGCAGGACCAGACATGCTCCCTCACTGCCTTCAGGTCTCTGTTCAAACGTTACCTCCCCAGTGGACCTCTCTGACCATTGTACTGAAAACTCTCGCACTCCCTCTCTCCTTAATCTTTATCCTTCCTACTTTTCACTGTGTAACATACCGACAATAATGGCTAATGCCTCCTGAATGCTTACTGTGCTCTGGGCTGGAGGGAAGAGCTGTCTTACACTGACTCACTCAAGCCTCATTACAACCCTGCGGATGAACATACGTATGATGAACGTATGATGTTCATCATACGGATGAACATCCCATCGGGAGGAGTCTGGGTACCGGGGGAGTTAATTGAGAAGTGGCAGAGCTGGATTTGAACCCAGGCAGTGTGTGCTAAAGCCCGCCGTCACATTCTCCTGTCTCCTCCTGGTGGTAAAGTTCTGTAAATTTACCCCCAAATAATCCTTAGGGTCCTACCTGCCTGGGCTGCTTTCCACCTCCCTTACAGATGGCCCCTCTGTCTCCCGTACAGGTGTCCGTTCCTGACCCATGGCTGCCCCCAGGGAACTCTCCTCCTGCCTGTTCTTGATCTCAGGGGGTCAGTGACTCTGGGAAGATGTCAGCTCCCAGTTCAAGCATAATCAGGTGAGATGTCTCCTGAGGGGGAGGAATAGGCCCTGTCCAGAGCCCTCCCTCCCTTCCCCCTTCTGTCCACTTCTGGCTTTGGAAAAAGAGTAGTTGGCATGGCAAGGCCCTGATACTACAGCTCTGGTGTGTGTGTGTGTGTGTGTGTACATGAACGTGCGACCTATGGGGGCCAACCCCTCCCCTCCCCCTGGGCAGAGTGTGTCAGGGACAGTAGCCGTTGCTGGGAGAGCTTCACCCCACCCTGCAGTTAGGGGCCACACTACAGTGGTTTGAGGTCTTGCACACAGTAGGTGCTTAAGACATGATTGTGGAAGGAAACTAAATTCTTCTGAACCTTCTTCCCCACTCTAAGCCACATTGGGACAGCTGGGAAATACCACACACACACACACACACACACACACACACACACACACACACACACACACACACACACACACACACACACACACACACACACACACACACACACACACACACCACGAAGAGACCCATGCGCACACAAGTAGGCACAGGCAACCACACAGGTGCTTACATTTAGATTGATAGCCACTCACACGCATGGACATGCAGGCATCAAAAAACACGGAACACAGTACAGACTCATGCCCTTGTGCACAAGACACAGACACACCAACACACCCTGAGCGTCATAGGAAGTCACACCCTGGTCACCACTGCCTCTGCGCTTCACCAGCTTGAGGTAAGGAGCTTTGGTAAGGAGGGAGGGGGCTAGGGAGGAACCACACACCGCAGACCCAGCCGCTGGCCCCGCAGAGCTGCCTGGGAAAAACAGGCTGGTCACCTTTCCTTTGTGGGTAAGGTAGCAATAGGTGGGCAAGGCTTGTATCGGCCACATCTTCTTGGGGCCAGAGGTCCAGTGGCCCAGAGTGATGATTGGAACCGGCTACAGCTGTTCCTCCCTGGACACTGCAGCTCAGGAGAAGCTGTGGACCTCCTCAGATACTCATGGAGACTGGGGAGTAAGAGCACGCATGCGTTCATTCAGTCTTTCATTTGTCCCATCAGATGTTAATTCGGCGCCTTCCTTCTGCCCCATCCTCCAAGAGGCACTGGACTTGCCTGAAGCTTGGCCTGCTGGCTTGAGAGCAAGTGAGCCCCACTTTCTCTGCCAGCCCAGGAGATAAGCTCTGCGCTCCTGGCCAGCCACGCCCTCCTAGCATTCTCCCTCCTCCCTCTCTGCTCCAGATCCCGCATCCAGCTGGTGGATCATGGAGGGCAGGGGTTAACCAGGCCCCCTCGCTGGCCACCCCTCCTCATCTTCCTCCCTGGGGCCTCCTCCTCTGCCTCTAAGCCTTGGAGTCTGAGGCTCAGTTCCTGCACCTCTTCTCTCTCTGCACCACTCCCTTGGGGCCTTCATCGAGTCTCACGGCTCGAAATATCATCCCCATGCTGACAGCTCTTAGACTCCTGTCTCGGGCCAGGACACCTCCCCGTGGGCCTCTGTAACTTAATGTGGCCGGTCCTGAGCTTCCATCCTTCCCCATCCCAACCTGCCCCCTCCACGGACACACACCTTGGAGTCATCCTTGATTCCTTCCTGTCCCTGGAAATCCACATGCCGCCTTTCAGAAAATCCTGTATGCATACCCTTGGGAATACTTTCAGGCTCTGACCCCTTCCCACCTCCTTCACTGCCACCACCTTGGTTCAACCTGCTGTCGTCTCTTGTCTGGATGATTGTAACAGGTTCCTTGCTTTTTGCTTCTTTCCTTCACCAGAATGTAACCCTCACAAAGGCTCTGACTTTCTTTGTTTTGTTCACCTTTGGGTCCCCATACCATCAACAGTGTCCTGTACATGGTGAGTGGTAGTGAATGTCTCCTGAGTGAACGAATGAAAGAAGGAATGCTTCTAGAATCCAAGTCTCTGCATTGGTGCCACCTTCCTTAGGGAACCCTTCTGGAATGATCGCCTCCAGTCTGGGTTGGGGCCAGGCTCCCTCAGCACCCCACACTGCCTTCTATCCCTGCCTGAGGCGTCTCTGTTAGGTTCATGGGTCTGTCCAGCCTTCGTAGCAGGTGTGCTGTAGGTTTAACAGACCAGAACCGGAAGCTGACTCAGGCCCCGCCCACCCGGGTGCAGCTCCACCCACCTCCCTGGGCCAAAGGCACGCCCATCTCCAGGAGAAGCTCCGCCCACCTCATTGGGCCAGGGATCCTCCTAGAAGAACGACCTCTGTCTTCTAGCTTCTCTAGCCAATCAGGTTAGAGCTTAATGGAGGATGATGGGAACTCACATCTTCCGGCTTTAAAAAGTCACTTTTGTTGTCTAGCCCCAGACTGGCATATTACAGATCAAGTCAGCAAACTCTGCCAGGTGAGGCCTGCTGCCTGTTTTTGTAAATGAAGTTAAGTTTCAATGGAGCAAGCACAGCCGCGCTCGTGTGCTCCTGTATTTGCTTTTGTGCTGCAAGGTCAGCTATGAGTAGTTGGGACAGAGACTGTATGGCCCACAAAGCCTGGCATATTTACTATCTGTCCCTTTACAGAAAAAGTGTGCCAATCTCTGTTACAGATGCTCAAAAAATATGGTTGGATTAAGTCAATTCAAGTCAGACCCTCGGAAACCTGTGCTGCTAATGTACGTTCAAGTCTTCTGTCCAGAGACACCAAAATGAACCAAACACCCTAAGCAATTCTCTCTTTAAAATTAGGGAAATGGAGGTATAGGATAGGTAGGAATAGCCACTGAAGAATCCTATATCTTTCTTTTGTTTAACAAATAGCATTTATTGAGAACCTACTATATTCCAAGAGCTGTTCTAGACAGAGCAAAGAATGAGACAAGGGTCCTGTCCCAACAAGCGCTTGGCATCTGGATGGTAAAGCATCACACCCTCACTGTGTTCAGCCAGTGCAGCTTGGGTGCTGGCTCTGCTGTGCCCCTCCTTCCACCTCTGCCCTCGGGTGTGTCTCTGCCGGCCCCCGCATCCCAAGTCCAGCTGTTCTCAGAGGGTCCTCCCGCCAGGCTGTGCTCTACCTGCAGCCACGGACTGTGTCTTACTCATTCCTCTGGACCGCCACAGCGCTGAGTACGGCCTCTGGCATACAGAAGGTGCTCAGTCTGCCTTAATGCCACCACCAGGCTCCTTTGAGAGCCCCAGACCTGGTAATGGGGATGACGCCCAAATGACCCTTTAGGAATTCCATCTAAGAGCAGCATCTATGCAGGAATTCATAAAGGGAAAGGATGAGCTTTGTAAGATATTTCCCCCCTTTAAAAAGAAAGCTATAAATGACGTGATGTTTCTTTCCCTTCTCTTCCCAGCCGCCTGGCTGGCTTCGTGCTCCATGGGCTTGCAGTGAAACCCAGATTTCAGGCTGATCTGAGAGTTGGGTTTTGTGTGAGGGGTAATTATTGAAAGCGACAGGGGTGATCCATATAATAAAATTCCCTCTACATTTTTCATAAAAGTGATCCAGGGGTAATACTAACCGATGCTGTGGGGGGATGGGAGGGAGGCTTTGGCCCGGGAAGGGCACCTGGGAGCAGAAGGGGACGGGCAATGCTCCTGGGAGGAGAGTAAACTCCCTCAGGAAGTGCTGCCTGAGAGCCTGGAGCAGAGCTTTCAACCATTTCTGCTCGGGGCGGCTTTGCTGTACCAGGTATCAAGGACCCTTAGCCCATCTCCTGGAAATCCTTTTCTCCCAGAACATTTTGCCTTGTTAGTTTTTGCTGATTCTTGAGAGATTTCCTTTGGGTCTCAAAATACTTTCTCTTGATAATATGTCTCAGGTGGATTTAAGATCACAGCTATTACATCAGGATTTAACTTTGACTTGACTTGTGGGGAAGGAAAAAAATCTCATTGTTTCAGTAGAAGTTCCAGTCTGGCACCGCCTGATAAGTTTCTTCATTGGGTTATTCAAGAAATAGCTACTGAGTGCTTTTTACATGCTGGGCCCTGGGCTGGGAATACAATCATGAACGAGATAGGTAGAGTCTATCAGAGTCCTAGTGGAGTTGGCAGCACTGCGAGGGAGCTGGTTGCTCAAATAGACAAGGATCCCACAGCGTGATAAAGGTGCTAGGCTCTGGGAACCCCTTCAAGGGCATGGAGGACTTCTTGGAGGAGGTGATGTTTCAGCTGAAACCTGGAAGATGAGTAGGAACTTTCCGACAAAGAGGGGAGAGAAGGGCGTTGCAGGCAGAGGGAAACGGCATGCATGAAGGTTTGGCCACTGGGCAGGAGGGGAGGAGGGAGGCTTAGCTTTTTCCTGCCCTCTGTGGTGACAGGGACCTCTAGATAGTCCTGGCCTTTGACTCTCGAAGGATGGAAGGGCAGGACCCACCACGAGGAAGGAGATAAAAAAAAATTGCATGCACTCACGGAGGAAATATTCTGCTGTGTCAGCTTCGTAATCTGCATCCTCTGGGAAGTGATCAATTTGCTTGCAGAGACCTTTGAAGTTCCCTGGAAAACAAGGGAAGAAAGAGCTCGTAAGACATCCTAGGCTCCGGGGATTCAGAGCCCACCGGCCTCTTCCAGACTTCTCGCTCTTCTGAAACTGGCTCAGCCCTCTCCCTCATCCCCGGAGGAAGGTATCGCTTTGTCTGTTTGGACATCTGTCTGGTGAATCAAAACACACACACCCGCGGTGCTGTGGAGAGGATCTAAGGCTTAAGACTTCAAAACCCAGCCTTCCATCTCTGCATCGAGGCTTCTGAGGATTAGCTGAGGCGTGGCGGGCAGTGGAGGTTTGAATCTGTGCTGGGGACTGCCACGGAGGAAGCTGGTGAATGTCAATACACCTGCCTCTGCGCCCCAGCCCGGCTGGGAGTCACCTCGCATCTTACAGGCGAGAAAGCAGATCGCTTTCCAAAGAAGGCCGACCCCAGACGGGGCTGGAGAACATTCCCACAGACCTTTAGATGAGATTGCAAAGCATTTTCTCACTGGCAGTTACATAGAATTCACTATATGGAGCCCCTGAAAGTTCTGAAATACCCTTAGGGTTGAGCCCCCCCAAGGGGGCTGGGCCCTCTACCAGGCTGTTGGACTAGGACCCAACCTGTGAGAGGGGTATTAGCATCCCCATTTCACAGATGAAGAAACTGAATCTCAGGGAGGCTAAACGACTGAATAAGTACTCATGGCCAGGAAATGATGGAATAAGGGCTCAAACAAAGACCTTTCGGTTCTAAACATCTCCTTGGTGATTGCTGAGAAAGTGAGAGCTGGCTCAGGTGAAAACCCCTAGCCCAGTGTCCAGCGGGCCCCCAGCAGTGATCCCTAAACGAATGAGTGAACTATTGAATGCGATCTTCATAAAAACTCATGTGGAGACTAGAATTACAAGCACGGCTGCTTCATGACACCAGAGACTTTGTCTGTTTTATTTGCGTTGTATCCCCAATACCAGCATAGACACTTAAATTTCTCTGAATGACTGAGCCCTCGAACCTGTGCAGGGAGATATGGCAACCGCGGGTGAGAGGCAGGCTTTGCGGCTGGACTGCCCTGGCCTTGGGTCTGACTCAGCTTCACGGAGACGCCACACCTCAGTTTTCTCAGAGGAAAGTGGAGATCAGAGCAATTCTTCCTTCACAATTGTCATGGGGATTACACGAGTTGACATGTCGAAAGCGCTCAGGGCGGTACCTGGCACGTTAGTAAATGTGCTGGGGGTATTGACGTGAGAGAGATATGAACCTTGACTACATTTAGCCCCTGACATTCAGGATTTTCCTGTGATGGTAGCTAATGTAACCTAATTAATACAGTCCCCAATACGTGTTAGCAATTTCTTTTCTTATTACAGGATATTGAATATAGTTCCATGTGCTATACAGACCTTGTTGTCCATCCATTCTATATATAATTGTTTGCATCTGCTAATTCCATCCCTCCCCCATACACCCTCCCCCTTGGCAACCACAAATCTGTTCTCTATGTCTGTGAGTCTGTTTCTACTTTGTGGATAAGTTCATTTATGTGATATTTTAGATTCCACATATAAGTGATATCATATGGTATTTGGCTTTCTTTTTGACTTCCTTCACTTAGTATGATAATCTCTCGGTCCATCCATGTTGCTGCAAATGGCATTATTTCATTCTTTTTTATGGCTGAGTAGTATTCCATTGTATAAAGAAGTTTTATTATTATTATTTTCAATTTTATTTATTTATTTATTTTTGGCTGCGTTGGGTCTTCGTTGCTGCGTGCAGGCTTTCTCTAGTTGCGGCGAGCGGGGGCTACTCTTCGTTGCAGTGCGTGGGCTTCTCCTTGTGGTGGCTTCTCTTGTTGCGGAGCATGGGCTCTAGGCGCGCGGGCTTCAGTAGCTGTGGCTCGCGGGCTCAGTAGTTGTGGCTCACGGGCTTAGTTGCTCCGCGGCATGTGGGATCTTCCTGGACCAGGGCTCGAACCCATGTTCCCTGCATTGGCAGGCAGGATGCTTAACCACTGCGCCTCCAGGGAAGTTCCTCTCCGGAGTGCCCGAAAGCCACAGACCTCTCATTTTCAGGAACGACTTCCAGCCCGCTCGCACGGATCTTAACGCTCCCGCCCTCACCCGAAGGAGCAATTTCTTTTCTTATAGGATCCTGAGCCTTTGTAGCCCATGGAGTAGGTTTTATCATGTACTATAGAAATTATTTAGGAATTTTAAGGCATTAGTACACAGACCTGTGCATACCACGTATAGCTGTATACATAGGATACAGGTGTGCTTATATAACTAAGTACTTCAGGTATTTCTTGCTGTTATCATGTTATGTAGGTAATTCTATACTACATATTACAGAGAAGATGGTTGATCCTTACTCTCCAACCCCACCCCCCCTTAACTGTCTCTGTACCAAATTCGCTTCCTTTCCCAACTTTTGCAAGAAAAACAATTCCCCAGAGCATAACGGAACTTCGGGTAGCTTCACTGCAGCTTTTTAGGATCCGAAGAGCACAGCGTTTCACTCCAGATGCTCCCATCAGGGCAGCCGTCTTCTCAGTGTGGTGGGCAGTCTCTTCTCTTGCTCAGCACCCTCCCCACCCCATACCTTGCTGTCTCCCCCTCCTCTGTTGTCCTGACCACGTCCCACGCTGCTCTCGGCATCTTGAGGCATTAACCGGAGGCCTCCCGCGCCCCCTACTAGCTCATCCTCCATCCAGCCACACACTCTTCTCTCCTGAGAAGAGTCTTTGTACCCGCTGCTAAGAGGATAACATAGCCTCCCCATTGTTAAAAGTACAAATCGGTGTATTTACAAAGCGCTTTGCAGAGCACTTTCATTTTCTCTCAATTCAGTCTGGCAAATATTTCGTCAGTGCCAACTTGGTGCCAGGCGTCTTTACGAGGAATCCGTACGGGAGGGGAGGTGCGGAGAACGGTACTGACGTGACCCGAGGCTCCTAAAAAGTTGGGGGCAGTGTTCAACCCCCAACCAAGGGATCACAGGTGGAGCCCCCACGTCTGTCTTCTAAGGGCCCCACCCTTCAGGCTGGGGGACCGCACCTGCACCTTCTCCCCACTGTCCTGGCTGTCCCGCCGCCCCAGCCCGTGCCTCCATCAGCCTTGGACCGTTGGGTCCCAGCATGATGCCTAGCGCAGGAGACGCACTCCAGAGATGCTTGTCGAGAGGCTGTGTCACATAATCAGCAGCCAGACCTCTCCGGACCTGGGAATCCAGCTGCTTGTTTGATGTCTCCTGGTGGATGTTTTAAAAGCACCGTACACTCAGCAGGTCCAGACTGGAGCTCATGATCTGTCCCTCAAGCCTGGTCCTCTGGAGGCACCAGCTAGGTCAGCCAATGCCTCTTCATCGCTCCCTTGTGAAAACTGAGCCTAGCCATCATCGCCGACATCTCCTCCTATTCCCTGCAGGCTCCATTCATCACGACGTCCTGTCTGTATTTGCTCTCAGTATCTCTCAAACCCATCGATTCCTTTCCAACAATAGTGACACCCACTGCCAGGTGGGTGCTTGCTTCCCTGGATGACTGCGGTAGCCTCCCCACTGGTCATTTTGTACCCACTGTTATCTGTCTCTACAGAGTAATCATAGTGAACCTTTGAAAATGCAAATCTGTTCAAGCCACATCCAGTTTGAAACACTCAACAGCTTCTCGATGCTCTTAGGGAAAAGCTCAACATCTTTAACAGGGTCTGACCCGGACTTCTGTCTGGTCTCACCTCCCTCTTGGTGCATGTGTCATCTCTGCTGTTCTTCCTGCCATGCTTGCTCCTACCACAGGGCCTTTGCACACGCTGGTCTACCTTCCTGTGCCCCCATCATATCCTTTGCTGTCCCTCTCTCAACCTTCTTTGGCCCTCCTGCACTGTGCTAGTGGGGTGTCTGCCACTATGCTGGCTGCTCTGTGTTGGGGGGAGGTGTTAAGGCATGAATGATGCTGGTGGGAATGTTCTGGTAGAGAGGGAAGAATTGATAACCAAGGGAGGGGATGGGACAACGCAGGAGCAATGTGAGAGAGGATGAGGTCTGGGACACAAGTGCAAGGTTGGCCTTATATGGACGATGGTGTGTCCACCGCACCGGGAGGGAAGGGGCATCTGTGGGTACAGATGCAGGGGATGAGTAGGCATGGTGGGAGCTTGTGACACTTCTCTTCTGGTTGCTTTTCTTGATGAAATGGGAAGCATGCTCATCAACTGAGGATGATGAAGGGGAGGAAGGGTTGGAGATTTGAGGGAAGTGGAAAGTGAAATTTTTCTCCATGAGAGTGGGAGAGGGAATGGGCCAGGCTTGAGACATGAAGTGTGGGTGTTGGTGGCTTGAAGGTCCCTCTTGAGATTCTGTGGTTTTCTCTGAACACATTTAGTATGCGGCTGCAGTCTAGCTGGAGAGTTGCCTTTAACCAGGATGAGAGTCAGTGAGATGAACACAAGAAGGTGAGGGGAGAAAGGCAGTGATTCTGAAGATGGATCAGGCCCTAAGCTGGTAAAGGGGACAGTGAAAAGGTGGTGGTTTCAATGTACTGGAAACGTAAGGTGAGGGTCAAGGGATGGTGGCGGGAGTGAGCTGGAAGGGTGGGGCCTGGGAGTCAGAGAGCAGATGCAAAAGACTGAGATTGTGGAAGGGGCGTGGTTATTGGTAACGTCAGGGTCAATGATAAGACCATGAACCGGGTGGCTCAAGTCGGGTGGAGGTAGGGATGCCATTCAAAGTATTTAGCAAAGCTCATACAAATTAATATAGAAGACAAAACGAAATAACTTTTGTACATAAAACAAAACTAAATGTTTGCTTTTCTTTCCTACATACATCAATTACATATTATAAAACTGCTTACCAAGTTAAATGTTGACATGCAAATGATTCATCAAATTATTCTAATGAACCCCAAATCAGTGGTTGGTTTTTAGAAATTATTGGTGTGATCTTTTGATGATGAGGCTCTTACAAGCTAAATGATGGCCTTGTCTGGACCGAGATTTGACACAGGGAACCATACCAGATGCTTCTGGCCCTTCTCTGTTAGAGGAAGAGTCATCCTGTCTCTGTGATATAGAATTTTCTCCTAACCTGCCTGATGCAGTTCAGTTGGGGACTTCTCTGAGAAAATAGCCCTCTGTCCTGGAAAGTGGCAGAGCTGGGAGTGGTAGAGTGGGCGTGGTGGTGGAGGTGAGAAGGACGGAAACCTCAAGAGGCAGTGCTCTTGTGGGCAGTGGGGTGAGCACAGCCCGGTCCTGCCACTCAGGATCCTTCGAAGGTTCTGTGGTTCTTGAGTCCTTGCATACCCCCTGCAGAGCCAGATGTACCGGGGCCTGTAGAGGCACAGAGCTCACCCTCCATCCATCCTTGGGGAGTGGGGAGAGGCCATGGGCCTCAGTCCCAGCCCCTTCCTTCTCTGCCTGTCACAACCTGCTCAGCCCTCTTCCCCATACTTGGTGGGGCTGATTGACGCTATGGGGTTTCAGTATTAAACAAGCAATGATGCAGGACTTGTAAGGGCTGGCTGAGCGAGGGGGAGAGGCCAGGTACTGCGAGGACTCTCTGCCTGCTTGTGAAATCTCCCAGAGGACCACAGAAGTAGCACTAGGGAATGAGGTAGCAAGTGGTAAACGTCTCAAAGAATGGGTGGGGGAAATGCCCGGGAGGCAAAGAATAGAGGCGAGGGGGAGTCAGGATAGAGAAGGCTGGGATGAATTTCAGGGAGAAAGGATTTTAGGAGAGAGGCCGGGAGATGGAAACAGCAGGGAGGGTCCCACCACCCTCAGGCCCAGGGCTGTGGGTGATAAAACACCCCCGTGTGGGGGATGGCAGGGGGTGGTGTCCTCAGGGGAGGACAGGTTTCCATCAGAGCAAGAAGAGAAGAGATTGAGAACATGGGGGATTTTTGCTGACATCAGGACAAAATTCCAGAAATCCCAGAGCAAGGATTTGTGGGGCTGGGGGAGTTGGAGATTGGGTTAGAACTCTGAGGGATGAATGGTTGGTAGTGAGGAAAGACCCAGATAACCTGGAACTCAGGCTGTGGCAGGATTGGTCCCAATGGTCTCTAGGTTGACGGTGATGATGAGGCTGTGAGTGTCAGCTGGACGCATAAGGGGTCTCCAGGAGCACTCGGGGCTCTGTGGCCCAGGACTCAGTCTGACTAAGGTGGTGCTACCAGTAGCACCCCATCACTTTTGGTGGAATTTAAGTTCGGTAGAACATCTGTGTCGGCAGACATTACTACCGACAGCGAAGAGGGGTGTCATCCTGTTTTCCTGATGCCAGCCTAGAGTTCTGTTGTATTTCTTTCTGGTTGGTGGTCATCAAGCCCAGGAGTTGACACATCTTCAGGCATAGATGGATCCAGGTGCTCAAAAATCTGGTGTCTCTCACCATCTCTGATCATCCTTCCTCTCTCCCCAGGGTAGAGACTAAGGGCTGACTAAGTGCTTGGGCCTGGTGTGGTGGAGGGAAATCTGACCTGATTCTTGCTCTTCAGGGGCATGGAGTCTTGGGGGAAAGACAGAAAGCACAGAATTTATTAGAATGTAATGTCTCATGTCATTAGAGGGATGTATAAGGCCTTATGGGAGCATAGTTTTTCAGCTGACATTTGTGTAGCACCAACTTTATGCCATGCTTGTGCGATCTGCTGAGGACACAAAGGAAAAAAATATACTTTCTCCCACAGAGCATGCCATCTATGGGAGACAGAGAACAGAGGCTGTGGGGTAGCAGGATGTGTGTTGTGACAAAGCAGGGCGTGTCTGGGAGCACACAGAGGGCTGCAGATCCAGGTGTGTGAGTGTGCAGGTGTTGACACAGGCCTCCTGACTTGGAAGGTGGAGGAGTTAGCCAGGTGAAGCAGGTAGGTAGGGATGTGTGTGTGTGTGTGTGTGTGTGTGTGTGTGTGTGTGTGTGTGGGTGTGTTGGGGCATGTGAGGAAGTGGTGGAGGATGAGAAGGGATTCTAGGAAGAAGGGCCGGCAAGAGCAAAGTCAGGGACCTGCTGGGCACACAGGAGGGAGCAGAGTGTCTCAGGGGTCAGGCAGGTCCTCCAGGGCAGAGCCGTGGGTAACAGGGAAGCCTGGAAGCAGTGGTGTGCTGGGGCCGGCTTACATCAGGGGAGCTGATTGTTAGTGTCTCTTCCTAACTCACATGAGTAGCTTGAAATCAGCCATGGTGGTAGTGTTTGCACCACGGGAATCGGCAAGCACTACAAATCAAGGTCCCCTTTCCCTGCCCAGAGAGCCAGCTGTTAAACATTTACCAGGACACGCTTGCATGAAGGGCAATCCCGTATGAGGGCTTGGCTGGTGCAAAGACGTGACATCTTTGTGGGACTGGAGATTTACAGAAAGATTGGTCCCATTGGGAGGGCTGGATGGGTCAGTGTGAGGGCAGGAGATAGCTGGGGAGGGGCAGGGGCCAGGTCCCGCAGGGGCTTGTGGTCCAGGCTGAACTGAAGAGGGGGCATCTCAGCGTCCACTCCCCCTACAAGCATTGGCTTCGAGCTTTTGGAGGATGAAGAGGTGGGGGGACTCTCCCACCATGAACTATATAAAGGATTATTCTAATCACCGCGAAATCTCTACTGAACCTCCACCCCAGAAGGGCCAGCGATGCCACGTCAACCCCAGAGCCCAGGGACTTCAGGCCAAGCTGAGGTGGGAAGGCCACGGGCTGTGCCTGAGGCAGCTACAACTCTGCCTCCAGGAATTTCCCACTTCAGATTGAAAATTTCAGCTTGCAGGTATTAAGTAGTTTAAAAGGAGGTTTCATCCGCTTTGTAAAAAGCACATTAATATCTCACGGCACCCACTGCTGTCTCATTTATTTGAGATGCAATAAGCTCTCATAAACCTGGTCATTAAGGGTTGAACAGACACTGTTTTATTTTCCACGTATTCACGAGAGTCTGAAAGAGCAGGTCGGAGCCGGGAGGGTGCGCGGAGGGGGCCGGCTGATGCACGGGGAGGAGATCGGCTAGGCGATATTTTAAGTGAAGCAAAGGAAGGGCTTGGTGGGAGCTGCTCGTGCTGCGTTTTAGACCTTTTCTGCTCCTGGCTGTTTGCTTTGCTGGCGGGGCCCTCCCTGACCGTAGGGATTAAGGACACCTTGGGGCAGGTGGGCGAGGCCTGGCTCGTCCCTCTCGGGAGCCCCAGGCCCCAAACAGCGCTGGCATGGGCTGCTGCTGGAAGGTGTGAAACGACAGCCTTTGTGGCTGTCCATAAGTTCACTCGTTCCCCGTTCATTCATTCACTTAACTGTTTTGAATGCCTGCTGTGTGCTAGGTCCCGTGGGCCAGGTTACGTGGGGTAAGAAGGATGTTCTGCCTGCCTGCCTTCCTCGATTCTGCCCTATCTTGTGTCCTGAGCTCTCACCTTCCAGAAGCCCTGGGCACAGCACTGAGCACTTGCCCACACAACCTCTGGGAGTATATCCTGTCCTGATTCTTGTCAGCTCCTTCTTTAGTCCTTTCAGTGTGATGTGGGGGAGAGATTGGACCCCAGACTCAGAGAGTTCCAGCTTCTAAGCCTGGCTCTGCTCGCTATTAGCTGTGTGGCCCTGAGCAAGCCATGTGACCTCCCTGTGCCTGTTTCCTTAGCTGTCAAAGGGGGATATTAATCTCTGCCCCGGGGGGAGATGCTGAGGACTCAAGGAGATAACAGAAGTGAAGGCCCCTTGTGCAGTTCCTAACCCAGAGCAGGCACTCAACAAATGTAATCCTTCTTTCTCTTTCTTCTTCAAATGATGCCTCTTTCAGGAAGCCTTTCTTGATTGCCCTTAGTTGGAAAAACTCTTTCCCTCCTCTATGCCTCTGTGAAGTGCTTCTAGATTTTAATGGGCATAGGAGTCACTGGGGGATCATGTTAAACCAGATTCTGACTCAATGGGTCTGGCATGGGGACTGAGACTTTGCATTTCTCACAAGTTTCCAGGTGAGACTGATGCTGCACGGTCCCTGGTGGACCACACTTCCGGTTGGTTTTCCAGTACTTTGTATCTGCTTTGATCATATTTTGTGTTCTGGTATCATTGTTTAGGAACAAATGGCTGCAAATCTGTAAGTTTCTCAAGGACAGAATTTCTTCTAGAGAGTTTCCTGAACATACCACATTTCCCTTGATTCCAAGATGCTCACATGCACATTTCAGTGAAATTGGGTTATGTCTTATAATTGATGGGTTCATTTACTGCTGTGTGTCTCTTTTCTCCTGAAAAATCATTATTACTTTGATGGTGTGTCTCATAATTAATGATAATGGCTACACAACAAGTGTTTATTGAACAAATGGACAAATAAACAAACGAATCTGTGTGTGTGTGTGTCTGTGCGGGCAGAGAGTGTTCTATACATTTCCATTCTCCTGAACAGATGAACATTATGACACTATTAGAATTCCTGGGGCACCAGGATCTTTTGTACCTCTCTTATTAAAAACTTATTTGACAATATCAAAATATGTGTATAACCCAAACCCCAGCAATTTCTCTTAGAAATTTGCCTTGGGAAACCCTTGCATGTATGCATGAGAAGATGTGTACGAGAATGTTCCTAGCAGCATTACTTGAAACAACAAAACACTGGGAACAATTCACATTTCTATTGTCAGAGGAATGATAATATCTTGGAGTACATTAATATAATGGGATATTACACGGCAATGAAAGAGAGTAGATTACAGCTACACATGTCAACACGGTTGAGTTCTACACACATAATACTGAACAGAACAGAACAGAAATAGACTCACAGGCATAAAACATGAACTTATGGTTACCAAAGGGGAAAGGGGGGAGGGATAAGTTAGGAATTTGGGATTAAAATATACATGTTACTATACATAAAATAGATTACCAGGGACTTCCCTGGTGGCACAGTGGTTAAGAATCCACCTGCCAATGCAGGGGACGTGGGTTTGAGCCCTGGTCCGGGAAGATCCCACTTGTCGTGGAGCAACTAAGCCCGTGCGCCACAACAACTGAGCCTGCGTGCCACAACTACTGAAGCCCGTGAACCTAGAGCCTGTGCTCCGCAACAAGAGAATCCACTGCAATGAGAAGCCCGTGCACCACAACGAAGAGTAGCCCCCGCTCGCTGCAACTAGAGAAAGCCCGTGCGCAGCAACGAAGACCCAACACAGCCAAAAATAAATAAATTTATAAAAATTTTTTTTTAAAATGGATTACCAACAAGGATCTACTGTATAGCACTGGGAATTATATGCAATGTCTTGTAATAACCTATAATAGAAAAGAATGTAAAAAAAGAACATATATATATATATATATATATATAAAACTGAATCACTTTGCTGTACACCTGAAATGAACACAACATTGTAAGTCAACTGTATTTCAGTAAAAATAAAAACAAAATACTGAACGTAAAAATCAAGCCACGGAAAAATACATATGATATGATTCCATTTTCACATAGTTAAACGTGGACAACTGGACGATAGATTGTTTAGAAATACATGTTTGTGGTGAAACTGTAAAGTCAAGCAAGCAGTGTTAAACACGGAATTCAAGAGGGCATTGCTCCGAGATGGGGGAGAGTGGTTGTGGTGGCAGAGGGAGGACAGGTCAGCTTCAGCGTACCGGGAGGCGCCATTTCTTAGCCTGGTGGTCAGTGCACAGGCCCTCATTTTATTGTTATTCTCTATGCTTCGCTATGGCAGAGGCTGCTGGCTGTTTCCTAATGTCTCGTTCTTGCCGTCTTCCCACATTTTGCCGGGACAGACGGCTTCCCAGAATATAGACTTTAGTTCCCAGCCTCTCTTGCAGCTGGCGGTGGCCATGTGACGAAGCTCTGATCAATGGGGTGTAAGTGGAAGTGGAGGGAGAAACTTCTGAGAAATGTCCTTCGGGGGATGGCATGTGCCCTTCTCGATGACCCTTTCCTCTAGGCACGTGGAGTAGGGAGCTCCAGTTGCCATCTTGGACCATGACACAACCTTGAGGATGGAGAGCTGCATGATGGAAGAATCAAATACAGACATCTGGGCCATGCCGCCATGGAGTGTCTTATCTCCTGAACATTGTATCTCCAGAGTCAGGTGATGGGAGAGAAATAAACTATCTTTTTAATTTTAGTTAAAAGAAACAACCCTTGTTGCCAAACCTAATCATAATCAATGTAATCATACGTATTAAAACAGTCTTCTGTATGTATTTAATATTAGATACATTTTAAAGAACCCTCAGTGCCTGCATAGAGCAGGTGCTCACTACATATCTACAGGACAATTGAGCAAAAGAATGAATTAAAAATTATCTCAATGTTCCTCACAACCCCTTTGTTCAGGATAAACTTTGCCCTGGTTCAGTGCTGGCTGTGCCTGTAAATAAGGGAAGAGGTGGGCAGGGGCATTGCTGAGAATGAGTGTGCAAGGGAGAAAGTCAGCTTAGACAAGGGAGCCAGGAAGGAGGTGCAAGACAGTGGGTTTGACTTCAGACAGGAAGAGGGAGTGGATTCCGGTGAAGATAAGTGAACGAGGATCGTCGGTGCTTAGAGGTTGTGGACGAGGCCCCAGAGATGTTGGTCAGGGCCTTACACTGTGGGATCTGGGTGTCACAGGCAGGGGTGCCCTCATTGGCTGGTGGATCAATATAAGCCTGAAGAAGACTGAGAACTTGTTCTGGGTTCTGAACTTCAAGGCCCCTTCATCACAGCCTTGCAGCTCTGTCCCCCCTACCCCATAGTGCTGACACTGGAGCAGGCTCCCGGGGACAGGAAAACCTCAGACCCACAATCACCACAATGTGATTGAAAGCCTGTTCCCGATGAGGTTAAGAACACTCCACAGAGGTAACAAGTCAACCTAAAATGTACTCTATAAAATAGGCCTGTAGGTTTGGGTGGTGTCATAAGCCGTGAGGAAACCTCTCCCAAATACAATTCTATTAGTTCAACTCCTGCTGCTAGAGAGATAGCGAAGGTCAGTGGTTAACCTCAGAGTCTGGAGGCGGGCAACCTGGGTTCATATCCCAGTTATGCCCCTGAACCTCTCTGAACCTCAGTCTTTTCATCTGTAAAATGGGGAGACAGTAGACCTATCTCATAGGGCTGTGAGCATTGCATGACACACTGCATTGAGAGGGCTTAGCGCAGTACCTGGCATCCAGGAGGTGCTCAATGTAGTAGCACCAGTCAGGTGCTACTGCCTGGGCCCCGTGCTGGGGGTACAGATGGGTCACACACAGTCTCTGCTCTCAGGAAGCTCACAGACTAGTGATTACATTCCCATGTCAAGATTGCTCCCAGGTGGAGGCAGGCCCAGGGAGTACGGGAGCCCGACAGGCATAGATCCTCTGGAACAGGACTGGTCAAAGGACACTGTCAACCCCAGAGCCCCAGGAGTAGGCGGATAATGAACAAATACTGCCATGTGCCAACTGCTCTCAATTCATCTTGAGAGGCTGGTGGCCTAGTGGAAAGGTGGCTGGGCCACATAGTGAGAGAGCTGGTGCTTGAGCCGTCTTTCTGCCACGTCTTAGCCGTGTGATCTTGGGCAAGTCATTCACTTTGGGATTTATTCAGTATTTCAGCTGGTCCTCAAACTTCTCCTGAGTGCCCACAAGCTATGGTGGTTGAGCTGGGCGCCGTGGTAGAGAGGGGAACGGTACAGCAGGAGTCGCCATCCCCAAGAATGGTGTCTAGGAGACACTGAGACAAAAAATCAACTTATCTGACCCAGAGTGAAAACAACAGCAAGGGCGGGGATGGTCACGGTTTTGGTCCCTTGGAGAAGCTGCCACGAGCTAGGTGCTGGGCTAAGCACTTTACACTTAATCCTAAAAAACCCCTTTTATTATTGTCTCCACTTTAAAGGTGTGGAAATGGAGGCACAGAGAGGTGAAGACACGCACTGAAGGATTCACAGTGTGAGCGAAGGAGCTGGGATTTGACCCCAGGCAGTGGGGTTCTAGTGACCACTAGGTGATATTGTTACAGCAGAGCACGGGAAGGTGGAGGGTGGGCGGGAGGGTGCCTGGCTCCGTCTGGGTGGTGGTGGGCTGTCAGGAAGGCTTCCTGGAAGAAGCTCCATCTCAGATGAGCCACGAAGGATAAGTAGAAATTGGCAGAGGAGTGGGAGGGTGGGGAGGTGCTGGGAGGAAGAGCAAGGGTTAACCAAAAAGGGAAGATGGGATCCTGCAGTCGAGAGCTTTGGTCTGTCTGAAGGACAGATGGTTGGGCTGGATATAAGCTTGTGTGTGTGTGTGTGTGTGTGTGTGTGTGTGTGTGTGTGTGTAACCAGTCCAGAGAGATAGTAGCTGTGGTCAGATTATTTGGGACCTAATAAGCCACGCAGAGTATGGACTTAGCAGCAATGGGGAGCCGCCTGCTTTTAAGCAGGTGGTTAATGTGACCAGACTTGTGCTTTAGGATGATGGGCCTGGTGGCCGCATGGGGAGTGGACTGGAGGGACAAGCCTGGAAACCATGAGCCCAGTCCAAGCCACCAGCATCTCTTGCCTGGACCAGTGCGATGGAAGTGGTCCAGGTGAGAGATGGAGGTGGCTCAGGCAGGGTCAGGACAGTGGCGATAGAGAGATGTGGGTGGATACGAAGTCAGTTGAGATTTATTTATCTGTAAAATGGGGAAATGGGCCAGTCCTGCTTTCCTGAGGGTGTAATTGAAGAGATGAAATGAGGTGAAATTGAGAGCTAATAAACCCACTTGGTAAATTGCAAAACTCTCTGCAGAGGTGCAGGCTGATTAGCACAGTTACCCTTCAGTGAATGTGATGGGGCCAAACAACTCTCCCTCCATATATATACCTCCTATTCCCTGGACAAACTGCTGCTCTAAAACTCACTAGTTGTGCCACCTTGGGTAAGTCACTTCCCCTCCTCTCAACTTCTATCTTCTCCTTTGTAAAAGTGTTTATGTTGTAAAAATGAGTAAGATAAGGTGCAGAGTACTTGACACTATGCCTGCCACATAGAAAGCGTTAGGAAATAAAAATCTTTCCAGAGCTAGTGTCTCTTCCACTACTCTGTGTACGAAGATCACAGGGCCTGGCTGCCAGGATGCGTCCCACAGGCACTGTCATCTGAGGGACCCTCCTTCCTGCCAGCATCTTGTGAAGGTCTTCAACATGTTGCCCCGATGTCTCCATGGAATGAGAAAATGCCAATGGCCTTTCCCGCTTTGCATATTCTGCCTTGATTTTTTGACCACCAATTTCCCCAACCCTCTTTGATTCATTTTCATCTGCTCAGGTGTCTTCAATTTCATGGCAGCGATCCAGGCCAAAGTGGTCAAATGCCATGGAAACCACTGGCCCACGCGGATGGAAATGTTTCATGAGATGAGGATCCACAGGCCTGGGGATGCCCATCTAACCACACTCTTGTTTCCAAACCAAACATGCTCAGAAATCTTCAAGTCTCCCATTACCTGAAGCACAAAGGGCAGACATCACGGCAGAGCCAGATTCTCAGCCGTGTCCAGTTGGACCCAAAACTTGCCACCTTATCTGCTCTGACTCTTGTCTCCCAGCTATGCTGGACTCAGGAGAGCGTTTGCCTTTCCCCTTTCCTCACCATTGCATACACTTTCCTTCCCTGCTGAATCAAGCTCTCTCCTCTTCTCCATCTGAAACAATGCCCGTTTCACTCCAGAGGGTAGGAATGTACATGCAGGACCGGGACTAGGGTCAGGTGCCTGGGGTCCAATTTAAGGAGGCACTCATCCTCAGGGTCGTGCAGGTGCAGTGAGCACCTCCTTCAATTCTGCAGCTTGTCCTAGCCTGGCCCAATGAAGGGAAGAAGTCAGATTAGTACCTGGGTGGGTGTTGTGGTTTTCAGAACTCCCACGGTAGTGAGCTCCCTGTCACTGGAGGGGTTCAAGCAGAAGGTGGTCAGCTGCCTCTTAGGGATGCTGAAGAGGTCATTTCTGTACTAGCTGGGAGGTGGAGTAGGTGCTTCTGAGGTCTTCCATCCTCTGGAAGCTAGGAGTTACGGAGCCCTCCCTAATCCCACAGCTCAGAGCTGCCTCTCCTTTCTTTCAACTGTGCCTTTACCTCCAGGATCACTCATCTGGCAATTAACCACAGGCTGCCTCATGACGGGTCTTGTATTGCCGTCTTATCATTTCAAATTTCACAAGTGTACGTGTCATTTTCCTAATAGCGTTCCACATGCATTGAGGAAAAGGATTGAACTGTACACTTTCTGTTCTCTCTCTCAGTGGGTGAGGGAGCCTCTCTAATGTTTATTAAAAATCTTCTCTGTGCCGATACTTTACACCTCACTTGATTCAATTATCACATCAACCCCTTGGGTAGGTTCTGTTAATGCCCATTCTACAGATGAGAAACTGGAGGCTCATAGAGCTTGATTAATATCAGCTACTCTTTTTAATAGAAACTCGGGACTGATGCTATCCGGCTGCCTGGGTATGCAGCCTCCAGCAAATTGCTTAAGTGATTTTGGCCTCGGTTTCCTCACTATAAAATGGGATAATACGGACTTCCCTGGTGGTTTGGTGGTTAAGACTCTGTGCTTCCAATGCAGGGGACACGGGTTCGGAGAACTAAGTTATCCCTGGTCGGAGAACAGAGATCCCACATGCCGCAGGAATAAAAAAAAAAAAAAAAACAAAACCGATAATAACATCACCAATTTCACAGGTTCTTGTGAGGGTTGAATAAGTTAACATGCATGTCAAACTCTTAGAACAGTGCATGTCATGAGCCTTCAGTACATATTACCTGTTATTAGTTTCTATTGTCATTGTTATCAAAAGAGTCGTGAGCCTTGTCATATCTAGAAAAAACAATGATCAGAATGCGAGTCTTAGTATTTCCCGGAGTTTAAATAAATCTGGACCAGTCATCCAGGTGGGAAGACAGGGCCATTCACTGTCAGAGCTTGTGATTTTCTCAGAATTGTCCCTCTCTCCGGGAGAGAGAATCCTGCCCAGAAGCCATTTGTAGAAATGGAAACGTGAGTATCTCATGAGTCTAATTGGCAGGAATCCATCCCCCGGAACTTGATTACCGCTGGGGAAATTGCCAAAAGAGTTTTCCAGCCTACAAAGCTGGGACTTCCCTGGTGGTCCGGTGGCTAAGACTCCGAGCTCCCAATGCGGGGCGGTGGGGGGGCCTGGGTTCAATCCCTGGTCAAGGGAGCTAAACTCCACACGCCACAACTAAAGATCCCACGTGCCGCAATTAAGACCTGGCACAGCCAAATAAATAAATACTTTAAAAAAAACCTGAACAACTATTTCTAGAATTAAAAAACTAAAACAAAACAAAAACTACAAAGCTGCGGGCAAGACTCGGTCTTCAGTTATTGATTCATTGATTGATCAAAAACATGTTGGCAGACTTCCCTGTGCTAGGCGCTCTGCTAGCGGAGCACATAGGGATGAAAAAATCAGAATCTTCTCTCTGAAGCCTTCGTAGTCTGGGGGAGGGGTGGACCCAGTGAGCCTCAGCCCCACAAAGCCAGCCTGTACTCAGAGAGGTGCAAACAGGACAGCCAGGCTGCCCGCCTTCTGCCGTTTCACCACAGTCTGCAAGAGGAAAGGAGTTCTTGAGGGATGAGGAAAATTACTGAGAGAAGTTGCAGCTGACCCAGACAGCTCAGCTGGGACGAGGATCAGGCGGCAGGCGGGGCTGGGTGAACCAGTTGCCAGGTGTGTGTGGAAGGGATGGAGGGAGGCTCTTGAAGGGGGTGGACCGCCAGAGCCTCTGCCACCCCGCTGAAGAAGGGTGGGCTCTGGGAAGATCTGCCCCGCCAATGCCTCCGACTGCAGTCGGCTGCTAAGAGCAGCACTTTGGTTGCTATTGGAAAGGGAAATGCCATTTGCATTTCTGTCACTTAAAACAATGTGGTGTTGTGACACTCTGGAATTTGAAGATAAATGTTTAATAAAAGGATTCAGTTTGATAGAATGTCAGAACTTAATTAGATCAACAAAGCACGGAGGGTTTTTCAGGCCCTTCAATTAGGACCTATTTCGGGGTCTGGTCTGATGAATCTCCAGCGCCACTGAGGTACTGCACGGGCTGGCGTGGCGCTTCCGAGTCTGAGGTCTGCCATTCGCAGATTCTAGTTCAAGGGCACTGCTTTCTGCAGCTGTAGTAGAGGGAATGCAGGGTTCCAGCCCACTCTGTGTGGAAACCTACATTTGCTAGGGTTGGGGCTGCAGCAGTCACCGTAGAATGACGCAAATGAACCCTAACCTATGTGAGGTTCAGGACCATGACCCCAGGTCAGGTGAGGACTCCTTGGACTGAGGAACTGTCTTCAAGCCCACTTGGCCCTGACCCCAGGGGCAGAGAAGGTCCAGGCTGCTGGACACTGGTAAACAATCCTGTTTTCGATCCTAGCCAGGGCTGACGTTTTGCAGATATGTACTGATACAACTATACTGGTTGTCATATGTGGCTTAGTGACGAGAATGCTGTCCAAACACCCCCAAATCCCCCTTCTCTCCACTTGCCTGGCCACACTGGCCCCCCTTTAGGATCTCCTGGACTGTTCCCCCAACCAGCTACTAAAGCGTTGGAGCCCAAGGCAGGTGCCTCCAAGATGCTTCTCCAGCACCATGGCCAGCCTCCGTTCTGCCTGTTCAGGGTCTAGGTCTCAGCAGTCATGAAAAATGCTAGCGCCCCAGTTCCAGCCTTAAAAGTGACAGCAGTCTGGGTGGCAAGAGGTTATAGACCTAGTAGTGGGAGCTTCGGGGTCAGACCCCACTGAATTCAAGAGCTACAGCACCGCTGCCTATGAGCTGTGTTAGTTCTCTGAGCCTTCTCTGTGAAGGGGGTTAATAACACCTACGTCAAAACATTGCTGCAAAAATCAAAGAACATAAATAATGTAGGTGGTTCCTGGGTGTAATTGTTAGCACTTCAGATTCATACTCCAGAAATCTAAGTTCAAGTATCAGTGGGATGTTTTTAAAGGGTGTAGAATGTATAGTTTAAGAGTATAATGTCTGGAGCAGACTGTCTAGGTTCAAATCTCAGCTCTGCCATTTACTAGCCACAGTCTTGGGCAAGAAATGTCACCTCTCAGTGAGTTTCCTTATCTGGCAAATGAGATCGTAAATATCTATTGTTGGAAGGGTAAATGAGCTAATGGGCTTAGGAGAGCATTTGGTGCAGAGTAGGAATTCAGTACATGTTACTATATTTATATTATGTAAATGTCTGGCATAGAATAAATGCTTAATACATGGTAACAACTACAACCACTTTTGAGGATGGTCCTTACCAGTATTCTTCACCGCCTGCATCAATGTTTTGCACTGCTTTTGGTCCCCCAAACCTCATAACTTCTTAGAAGAGAGAAGACCATCTCATGGTGATGTTTCTTCCCTCATCCCTCCCAACTGGCCAGCATCTGCCAGGTTATTTGGCTCGTCACATAATGAACACAAGCATACAGGTCCAAAGAATGCCCTCCCCCGGGTCTCCTCAATCCTGTTCCCCTAAAAGTAGCACGTCCATCACCCTCCAGGCTACGATGCTACTTAGCAGGCAACCAATACATTTAAAATCAATGAATAACGAGGGAATTCGGATCAAGGAAGTCTTTCATCCTAAACTTGGGAGAGGATGTTTTTAACCAGTGGTTTACCAGCTGCAGACATTTCATCAGTGAGACATGCCCTTTCCCATGAATATTGTGATTTCCAAAGCGTGTTTTGCTGTTGCCAGCCCAAGAGATGCTAGTAAGAGATACATCATGATGGGGTTCCTTTAAGTTGGAGCAATGTTGGGTTAAATGAGGTTAAATACATTTCCTTACTGTAGGGCTTTTCTGAGGCTTTACTCTGCTAATTGCATTCTCAAAATCACCTTTGGGAACATAGTGCACAACCCTTCCAAAAATTCATTTCAGTAGAGGTGTGTGTGTGTGTGTATGTGTGTGTGTGTGTGTGTGTGTGTGTTTCATATCATGGGGCAGATTCTTTAGATTGTCCTTTGGGAGACATTGCACTAAATGAATCTTGGATTTTACACCTGTGCCTTCATGCAGAGCAGAGGGTAATGAAAAAGTATAGAGTACAGAGGTTTCCAACACCTTTTTTTCCTTGAGTGCTAGCACGGGAGGTGTTTTTACACATGTCCCTACAACATCTGCCCGCTTCCGCTCTGCCCTGTTGGCACCATTTGACCCAGCCAAGCACTCCTCCCTCCTGAGGCACCCTCTTCCCGTCATGCCTGGGACCACACGGTTGCCTAGTTTTCTCCCTGCTCATTTCAGACTCCTGTGCAGCTCCTCTTCCTCTGATTATCTTGTTCATTTGGTGTCCTTGGGGCTCTCCCCTTGACCTTCTTCTCTTTTCATTTTATGTAAGTTCCTCCCAGAATCTCATCTCATGGCTTCAATTTTCATCTACATACTGATCACCCACGAGTCTCTATGTCCAACCCAAACCTGTCTTTTTGCCTTTGACTTTATGGTGTGCTGGCTTCCCCTCACACACATCTCACAGATATCTGCACCTCAGCCTGAACTTACTGCCCACTGTTTACATAGACCCTCTTCCCAGAGGCTCTTTCTGAATAAACCATACCTTCATCCAGCCGGTTTCCCAAGCTGCAAATCTCGGAGTCATCCTTGATTTCTACCTCTCCATCCTCACTCTTGTCTAATTGCCAATTCTTTAACATGTCTTGAATCATTCATGCCTCAGTGCAGACTACTATCCACTTTCTGTGCATTATTACAATACCCTCCACCACCCAACTGGCTTCCTTTCTCTCCTCTTACCCACTTCCAATCTACCCTCCACCCTGCAGCCGCTGTGATTTGCAAAAGGTGAAATCTGGGCTGCCTCTTCTCTGCTTAAAGACCTTCAGTGGCTCCCCATTCCTACAGGACAGGGCTCTTTGGCAAGGCCTCCAGGACTCAGCACAATTTGACTGCCTCTCCAATCTCTAGCCTCATCCTTCTCCAGAAGCCACGCCCCAGCCACCCTGAGCTGCCTCGACTCCCATGAGCCACTCCACGTGCCTGCTCCTACCTCGAACTTTCCCACATCCTTTCTGCATGTATTTCCTTTCCCTCTTCCCTACAACTCCCTCCTCTCTGCCCCCCCTGCCCCCATGCCTCCTACTGGTGCTTCAGTTCTCAGTTTACTCATCAGTTCCTCTAGGAAGGCTACCTTGAAGTCTGCTCCTGCCTCCACATCACCCCAAAGAATGGGCGGACCCCTCTTCTTCTTCCCACAGCCCTCCATGCTCTCCCATTTGGTAACACTTCCCACACCACCTTGAGATGGCCTGTTTCCTTGCCACTTAGAGAGCTGCTGGGTGTACCATCATGTCTTTAGGCAAAAGGCAGCCTGCCCACCTCCTCGTGTCCCCAGATGTGCCCACGCAACATCTCAGCCCTTGCCAGGGAGCAGCAGGTAGTGGGGACTAGCTAGCGCGGATGCCGCAATCACTTTTCCTGTGTTAGTGTAGCTAGCGAAAGGCTTGTGGAGGGAAGAGATTGCAACTTTTGACTTAAATGAGGTTTGGGGATTTTCTGCGGTTTGCAACAATCCATCTGCCCGTTACCAGCTGTGATGTGGAACTGACAGCACTGCGACTTGCTGCACAGGGGGGGAGGGGCTCTGGAGCCTGGAGGCAGAACTGACTTCTCCTCTCCCAGCTTCTCTTGTGCCTTCCCTCACCCCCTGAGCAATGCCAGACTGGCAGCAAGGGTCTTTGCCACCAGGCACCATGACTTGGTTTACTTCCTGGTTCCCTCACAAGAGGATGCCCACCGTTAGAGCCGGGACTGTAGAGGTTTTATTCGCAATGTATTCCCAATGCCCAGCGAGGGCCTTGGCTCATAGCAGGTGCTCTGCAGAATGAATGAATTTAAGGAATGTGTTCGCAGCCATGTGACCGCTACAGCATATAAGGCTCCATCGGGTTGCGTAGGAGGAAAAGTGCACGCGCGAGGTTTGTAGTGATTGGCTGGAGTCTCGTACACAGAAGACCCGTGAGCAAACTGCATGAGCTGCTGCCCAGTGGACACATTTTGTATATCTCATAGGTACCAGGCTTGGTTTAGTCTGCGATGACTGCTACGCTTAGCTGCCACCCTCCCCCATTCACTCTGCTCTAGCCACATAAGATTCCTAGTTTGTCTTGAAACACACCAGGCAGGCTTCCCCCTCGAGACCTTTGCGCTTGGGACTCCCACCCACCCTCTTGTCCAGCATCTACCTGGCTGCCTCTCTCCCTTCATTCAGGTCTCTGAACAAAAATCGTCCGACGACCATCCTATGTCCCCTTAGCAGGATTTCTTTTTGCTTCTTATTTAACCACTAGCTGATGTCTCATCCCATTTTAATTTGTCTCTCTTGTTAGAATAGAAGATTCACAAGGGCAAGGCTTTGCTTTGTTCGCTGCTGCAGCCCCAGTGTTTAAATCAGTGCCTGCCACATAGACGGTGCTTGACAAATACTGACGGGTTACTTGAATAAATCTCTGGCCTGCTTTGATCTAGCCTTCTTCTTTCTAAAGAAATAATGTCACAGGGGGTATCAGGTAAAAAAAAAAACAAGACCTTAACTGGCAAACTGCACTGGAAGGTAAGAAAGTGCGTTTATGTTCATCCCCCCATTTATTCCTCACAACTACTTAGGAGGTAGGGGGAATTTTCAGTTCCTATTTTTCTAACCCAGGGCTCAGAAAAATAAAGTCATTTGCCCCGAAGATTCCAAACCTGATATCCCTTGAATGACAATGTCCTCGAATTACTTAACCTCTCGTTGTCTTGGTTTCCTTATCTGTGATACAGGGATAAGGAAAGTAAATGCCTCATTGAGCTGCTGTGAAGGAGTTAATTTGGTTCAGTGCTTAGGGAAGTGTCTAGCACATTCCAAGAACTCTTTAAGTGCTAGTTATTATTATTGAGCCATTTTAACACTGAATTTTAATTGAAATTCCCCCTTATTAAAATTCTATCCTTGAGTTTCGGATGTATTTTTCACGCGGTTGTATTGCAGGTAAGCGTTCTATTCAACAGTTGTCTTCTGCTTTTGAGCTCTGTCCTCGTGAGGCTGCACCCTATTGAGCAGGGCTTTAAGGTGCATTGGGTTTTATTGTTTCCAGGTGTTCTTGTTGCTCTGTCTTCCCAATGAGAATGTAAGTCCCTGAAGAATATAGAGTATTGCTAATAGAGACCTGGATGAAGTTTACAGTTTTCCCTTTCTCATTTAGATATGCAGTTTGCTAGGAATTTATTTTTTTTCTATATGGCGCGAGGTAGGGGTTGAGATACGTTTGGTCCCCCATTTGAGTATCCAGTTGGCACAGTCCTGCTTATTTGGCTCATAAGGTACTCCCTGCCTGGATTGGCATCTCCTTTCTCATGATCTAGTTGAGTCCTCCACGTTCTTCAAGGCACAACTGAAATCCCTCCTCCTTCATGAAGTCTTTCCTGATCAATCCATTATTCACTTATTCGATCATGGTTTATTTTCTACTCTGTGTTGGGCATTGTGCCAGGCATTGGGGACGCAAGGCACTGGGGCAGAGAGAATGAATCAGGGACCATCCCTGTGCTCACGACATACACAGGGGAGGGGCACAGAGATATCCACTGAGTGATGGTACATGTGGGGGGTATAGGGAAAGAGAAGTTCTGAGAATCCTAGAGATGTGTAACTAGGACATGACCCAGTGTGGGTGTTCAATGAAGTCCTCCTTGAGGAATCTGTGTTGACGTGGAGACCTGAAGGATGACCAGGAACTAGCTGGGCAGAGAGCAGGGAAAGGGGACACTGATATTTCCCCATTATCAAGTCTGTTAGAGCACTGGTGTATTTATCACTCTTCAGGCTTCATGTCTTATCTACCTACCAGGATGGATGTTCCTTGGGGACTAGGAGCAGAAACTATTTTTTAAAAAATTATTACGGGGCTTCCCTGGTGGCGCAGTGGCTGAGAGCCCGCCTGCCGATGCAGGGGACACGGGTTCGTGCCCCGGTCCAGGAAGATCCCACATGCCGCGGAGCAGCTGGACCCGTAAGCCATGGCCGCTGAGCCTGCGCGTCCGGAGCCTGTGCTCCGCAACGGGAGAGGCCACAACAGTGAGAGGCCCGCGTACCACAAAAAAAAAAAAAAAAAAAAAAATTATGGAGCCTAGCATAGCGCTGAAAGCAAAGTAGGTAAGTTAGCTGCTGATGGGTAGGATTATTATATCAATCTAGTCATGTTGAAAAGGTTGTAATCTGGAAGTTGCTCAGAGATTGGACCCGAGGGAGGGGAAGTTCACGGGCTTTTGGAAGTGGACACACCTGGTGTGAACCTTGGCTTTGTCACTTACTTAACCCATCTGAGTCTCAATTTCCTCATCTCCGCCCTCCCTCCCAGCAAAAAAAAGATGTATAATCATATCTACCTCATAGGCTTATTATGAAGATAAAAGGAGGAAATCTATATAAAATCCCCATCCCTGGCACCTAGAAGGTGTTCAATAAAAAATCAGTCTCTTGTCCCTCTTCAGTTCAAAAGGCAACATGGTGTGGTGGGATGGAGATGGGCTTGGGAATCAGACAAGGATTGAACTCTGTGTTCATCGCCTCTCTGAGCCTGTTTGTTCACCTATAGAATGGATTAATAGCTTCTGCTTTTGAGGATTTGAGAAGATTCATCAGGATAACCTACGTTGAACACCTATCCCATTCTAGGGTCTGGTAACTCTGTTAGTCATCAGTCTAAAACTTAGAAGCCTGACATGTTTTAGCTGTTTGCCAAGAGTATAAACATGAAGACCTTGTAGTGTCTATCTGGCCATATTAGCTGATGAATTAACATGTGTTGAACGACTGTCTCTGACTTTACGTGGCTACACTCCATCCTAGGCAGAGGCAGAGGGCAGAAGTGGGGGGGTGGGTGGTGAATTCTGAGTTGTGTGCTGGTGACACCTGGTGATTTCTGGATGGGTCCCAGGACTCGGGTCTGGGACTCTGCCAATCTCTCCTTTGTGACTTTGCTCCCTTGGGTCTTGGAAGCACTGACCTCCTCTTTCTTCCTCCTCTTTCTTCCCGAAGAGGAGCCCGCTGCCATATGGCCATGACTTCATTTGGGCTGGAACCTGGGTGGAGCCCAGAGGAAAGCAGCCAAGTATGCCTGCAGGGGCCCCTCTGAGGCAGCTGCTCCTCTGTCACATCCCAGGCTGCAGAGGCTGCCCCGATTTGCTGCCAGGTCTGCTCTCTGGCCTCACACGAGTGACTGGCTTTCCCCTTCCTGGGGAGGCAGGTGGCAGCTATGTGCTCTTGGTCCCCCTCCACCTCTCTGTCATCCTGATGGCCACGGAGGCTTGCCTGCTCCTTCCTGCTCCTGGCAAACCAGAAGGAATGAAATGGGCGTGATTAAGCAAGAGGTGTCGCTGTCAGTGTATGCGGCTGCTCTCCTAGGACTCTCCTCCAGTTTTGAAAGGAGTCAAACAACAGAATGGCATGCAGATGGAGATAAAACTTAGAGAAAAGGGCAGGAAATTCACTTTTAGTGAGTGCCTACGACATGCCTGGTACTTTCCATAAAAGATCTTTTAAAATTCTCACAGCCAACCACTCAGATGAGGAAACTGAGAACCAGAAAGGTTGATGAGGGATTGCCCAAGCTCACACAGCAGCCGTGGGCCAGAGCCAGGATTTAAACTCAGTTCTGTCCACCTCCCAATTCTACGCTCATCCCACTGCATCAGGATTTCTCAAACTTGAGTATCGTAGGGGCGTATTAAGTGAATATCATTCTTATGGCTCTGTAAGATGACAGATTAAAACAAATTCTGATGTTTATAATGTAAAAACAAATTTCTTATGCTCACAGCATACAAGCTTAGAGCTCTTATACAATTTTAAACCATAAACAAAATTACCAAGGAAATACAGAGGTGCTGTACTAATTGAATTCAAATGAACAACACTGATTTAATGTGATGAATGATGTCACTTTGCTGGAGTCTCTTTTGAGTTCATTATGCCTTGGCCAGTACGCGCCAAGTGATTACTCTGTTTATCTACCAGTGTTTTCACTGTGAATTAACTCAAGACCCTAACATGTAAATATCACCACCAACTAAAAAAGAATATATATATATATATATATATCTGAATCACTTTGCTGTACATCTGAAACTAAGACAACATTGTAAATCAACTATACTTTAAAAAGAAAGACCACCATCATGTCACCTCAGTCCATAGGAGCCTGTCATCCACGTTGCTTCTGTTCTTTTCTCCTTAGTCTGTGACAATGAAGGCAGTAAATTTCCTGCCCAGTGATACTATTTTTGTGATGTAAAATTAAATTTATCAAATAATTTAAGAGGTGAAAGCGATACTCTACGAGTCTGACTTGCCATCGCCACAGACCACAGCAAGAGAGAAGTTCAGTCTTTGTAACGTAAAAGATTTCAACCTGACAGCCGATTGTTGTCGCTTGAAAGTTGGACATACCTGCCACTCTAGTGGCAGCTGGACATGTTTATCAACCTGTTAAAAGTTAAATGCTGTCACTTGGGGTGGTTGCTTTGTGTGAACACAAAGGCAAGCTCCAGCGCTGACATGGTGTTCAAAGGGGCCTCTTAAGAAGCGTACAAGCCAGTTATGCATAAGTGGATTTTAAAAGATTATCATCAGCTAGAAAATGCATACGAGTGTGGGCGTACACACACACAGAGCCTGGACCGTGAGTCTAGGAAGGACTTCACTCTGGGAAATCCTCCCCTGCCCCCTGTGACTGCGCTCAGATTAGACTAGCAAAGACAAGTGATGGGACATTCACCTTTCAGCAGAAATCTTCCCAGTCTGTTTGCAGACAGCAAGTGGCTCAGAGAAGCATTCCCTTACTGGCAGGAGAACTTAAGGCAGGTGGTCCTCTTGGAGGCAACTGAATTCTTCTCAGCCAAGTGATAGCACAATTCTCACTGCAGAGTGAGGCTTATAGTATGGAAAGGAATGTGTTCACAAGGATGCACTTGGAGGAAAAGGATTCTAAACTTTTTTCTCTTTTCCTTCAACTAAACAATTGCTACCTACAAAATCTCCTCAGGTTCCTTCTGCCAGTTCATTTGTTCTATGATGTCGTGGAGTGTTTGAGAGTATAGACTTATGAGTGAGGTGTCCCGGATTTGAATGCCAACAACGCTGTTTACTGGCTGTGTTACCTTGGGCAAGTTACTTAACCTCTCTGTGCCTAGTTTTGCTCATCTGTAAAATGCTGCTGATAGTAATGTGTGGCCACCTACCAGGTTGGTTATGGAGCTCACATGAGGCATGCATATTAAATACTCAGTGTGTGGTTTTGTATCACTGAGTCCATGAGCCAGTGCAAGATCACATCTGCATTATTCACCACCTTGTATCTGGCCAGAGACCAGTAAGAGCTCCAAAAAGAAGGAATACAGTATTCACTATTCAAGTCCTTATCCTTCAAGATGGCTAAGTTGTGTTGCACCTCCTCTGGGAAGCCTTCCCCACTTCCGGAAGCTCGGAGCGAGAGCTGTCTTCACCAAGCCCACTCCTGGCTGCTGGATTTGCCACCCAGTCCAAGTTTGTTTATTCTGGTCACATATTTTATCTTTAAGAATCTTTCACCTTATGAGATGGGAGCATTTTGAGGGCAAGGATGATTTTGTTTTTGGCTTCAGCCTAATGACTAATAATGATATGGCATAGGTATTGAAATCATTCTTGAAATTGAAAAAGAAGTCATAAGAGCAGAATGAATTCCATCCCTAGTGCCCATATGTGCTTTTTACTAAAAAAATCAAAGGTTGAGTAGAGTTTGTGCACGTGCGTGCATGTGTGCGCACCACCCCGCCCCCCCAGGAGCTTTCCCTTTTTGCTCCACACACCCACAAGTGCTGGGACACATGCCTGTCCCCCTCCTTTCCCCACAGTACAGCTGCATTTGTCTCCTGGGACAGTGTCTTATTCACCCTGGCATCACAGAATCGAAAAGGTACTGGCAAATAATAGATGCTCAGTAAATATTTCTTTTTTAAAAAATAATTAAATTAATTAAATTAATTTTTTTGGCTACGTTGGCTCTTCGTTGCTGTGCGCGGGCTTTTCTCTAGTTTCGGCGAGCAGGGGCTACGCTTCGTTGCGGCGTGCAGGCTTCTCATTGCGGTGGCTTCTCTTGTTGTGGAGCATGGGCTCTAGGCGCAGGCTCAGTAGCTGTGGCACACGGGCTCTAGAGCGCAGGCTCAGTATTTGTGGCGCACAGGCTTAGTTGCTCCGCGGCATGTGGGATCTTCCCGGCCCAGGGATCGAACCCGTGTCCCCTGAATTGGCAGGTGGATTCTTAACCACTGTACCATCAGGGGAGTCCCAGTAAATATTTCTTGAATGGAGCTGAATTAAAAAGACAACTGGTGCTCCAGCCATTTAAACAAACTTGCAGGTTTGCAAGACAAGCCTCAGTGTTTTCCATCTTGTTAAATATGCATGTTGGTTCATGTATTTGCCAACGACAACAGCACTTAAACAGCGGGTGACATTTACTGAGGACTTGATATCTGCGGCTCTCTCTACTCAATGCTTTATACCTATGATCTCATTTAACCCTCCAAACATGATTATAAAGCAGGCGCCACTATCACCCGCTGTTTAGAAACCGGGAAACAGACATAGGTGAAGTGACTTGCCCAAGGTTGCCTGGCTAGTCAGTGGAGGTGAGGGATTCAGACCTGGCCAGCTGGCTCAGACTCTGTTTCCCAAGTCCTCACTATGCACTGGGCACAGTCTAGGTGTGGTACAAATCACTTCATCAGTAGCTCTCAATTGTCAGTGTGCCCCAGAATGTCCTGGAGGGCTTGTCAAAATACGGGCTGTTGGACCCCAGTCCAAGAGTTTCTGATTGAGTGAGTTTGGGGTGAAGCCAGAAAATCTGCCTTTCTAACAAGCTCCCAGGTGCTGGCAGTCTGGGGATGCACTCTGAGAGCCATTGGTCTAAATCTTTCTCCCTCACTCTTAGAATAGGAAAAGCGATACTAGCAATGTATGTAGACACAAGCTATCTATGGGCTGGACCGGGGCCAAAAATTGTCCAGTGAGAACAGAAATTCAGCTCTGGAACTCAAGTGGGAAGAACGAACAATTTTTAGCCCCTTCTTATATGCCAGCCCCGCTCTGACACTAAACTACTTCAAAGGCAAGACATCTTCCTTATTCAGTCTTCAGAATTCGGAGAAGTAACAGAGGCATAACTTTGGAGAAGATTTTGAAGTGTTAACAGTATAGAATATTTGACATTCATATGCTGGGGCCAGACCAGCTCAGTAAAAGTCACAGCTGTGCCCCTTCCTGGTCATGACATCTTGGGCACCGGATGTAATTGCCTTGTGCCCAGTTTCCTTGTCTGAGAAATGGGGTAACAGGAGGACCTACCTTATAAATGTTCACTGTGAGGGTCGAGTGAGTTAGAACAGCAGTGCCTAGCCCGAAGTTTGTCAATGACTTTGTTAATGGTTAGTTAGCACAGAAAGACTGAAAGAGTGAAGTTCAAGCCACAGAAAGGGAACTGGACTGAGAGTCTGGGGAACTACTTAAAAACACATGGTAATAATACTGATGATAATGATGATTGATAATAATAATAATAATAGATACTTGTATTGCTCATTGAGACATTTGTGGGCCAGTCATGTGCAAAATGCTTTACTGCAAAATTTCACTGTGTCCTCTCAGTAATCCCAGTTATTACCTCTGCTCTCAGGAGGGAGAGTCTGAGTCCCTACCTGGCCTCATTAATACTCTGTGTGACCTTGGGTGAGTCGCCTGACCTCTCTGGGCCTCCAAGGTGTGGTTGGCCTCAATGTTCTCTAAGGGCTGTGCTGCTCCTACCTGGTGACTCCTCATATCCCGTATCATTAAGACACATCCGTTCTTAAAGCCTTGGGATCCCCAGAGCCGAGAGCTCCTCTCCCTCGAGCTTCAGGTGTCAAAGGACCAAGCGCCCTGGAACTCGTGATTTGGAATTCTAGACACCTCACGAATCATTCCCAAACCATGCAGGACTTTTTTTTTTTTTTTTTTTCTGTACGTGGGCCTCTCACTGCTGTGGCCTCTCCCATTGCGGAGCACAGGCTCCGGACGCGCAGGCTCAGCGGCCATGGCTCACGGGCCCAGCCGCTCCGCGGCATGTGGGATCTTCCCGGACCGGGGCACGAACCCGTGTCCCCTGCATCGGCAGGCGGACTCTCAACCACTGCGCCACCAGGGAAGCCCCCATGCAGGACTTTTGACTTCTGGGCCTCTGTGTGGGAGGTGGCAGGATGGCCTGAGGTGAAGCTGTGAACCAGACAGCGGTTTCAGGCACCTTCTCTCGCCCACCCGGTGGTGGAAGTCATGGCCCTTCTTTATGTGGCGCTGACTGCCTGCCAGATGCCACACGACATCCCCCTGGGCTCCCTGAGCCTGTGTAGCGAGCCTATGATGGAGGGACATAGAAAGTGTCCCTTTTACAGATGAGAAAACAGGTCTGGAGAGGTCAGGCTGCTCACCCAAAGCCACCTGGCTCGAGGGTCAGAGCCAGGATTTGAACCCCGGCTTGTCTGTGTCCCAAGCCCATATTAGTGACCACCACCCTAAACTGTCTCTCCGTGTTTATTTCTTCCACTTTCCCCGGATTCCTAGTTGTCCCTTCACTCGGCTGGCCTCTCTCCAAACCTGCTCTTAGTGTCCCAGGGAAGATCTGATAAGCACCTTCAAGGCACTAAGAAGCAGTGAAGACATCCAACCGCCAGACTCTGGTTTGGTAGCTCTGGGGTGATGTGTCCTCTTGATTATGAACCACAAGGTCAGATGATCCTTGGGGTCCCTTCTGGATCTAACATTCTTTGAGGCTAGGGTCCTAAAATGTGTTAACAGGGGAATCTCGGCAGCTCCCTTAGGCTTTGCCCAATCCCAGGTGTGGGACTGTAGCCCATTTCAAAAATTAAACTCAACTCTATTCTTTATACAGAGGAAGAGCACCGGATATGGAGTCTGAAAACTCCCTCTTGCTCCCCCAGTAACTCTCTGTGTATGACCTTGGGCAAGTCCCTTCCCCTCTCTGGGACTCATTTTAAACGAGGGTTGGATGAGATGATCCTTCTTGGTTCTACAATTTGGAGATCACATTCTGCCTTCCAAATGCTTGTGTACCTGCCCACCCCCTTGCTGGAAGGCAGGGTCCTTCCAGAAGGGCACCAGTACCCCTCCTTTGCCTTGGTCAGTGTTTCCAGGGTCCAGACAGCACTTCTCATAAATTCTGTGTTCAGTCAGTACCGTAGAATGAATGAATGATGCCTCAAATGTATCTAGTAGGCTGTACCATTCTGCACATGGTAACATATTACATCCAGATAATCACCCACGATAGCAGCTAACCTGGGTTCTTAAAAAGGAACTGTATTCTGTTTTGTCTGACTTGATAAAACAGCTCAGCTTTGGAGACATTGTGTTTATCTTTAACTACAGTTTAAAAAAATAATTTCTAGTAAAACCTTCTGAAAGTAATTTGACAATCTGGGGTTTTCTACCTCTAGTCATTTTTCTTGGAGGAAAACAAACAATGAAAACAAGTGCTACGCAGTTACAGGCAATGCTGCTTGGGAATTTAAAGGTACAGAGAGGAAAAATTGAGCAGAGTGAGCTGGCCGTCTTAAAACCTGGTTATACATTTTCATGGACAACTTTAAAATTAGTGTCACTTGCAGACCAAGTAAGAGCTCCAAATTCTAATGCTATTTCTCATCCTGACTTGTTTTAGCCTCTGAATGAGTCATTTAAATGCTCAGCCCCAGTTTGCTCTTCTGGCAAAAGCTGACGGCACCGACCTACTTTCTTCTTATGCGCTGTTTCTTTCTCTCCCCATCCCCACTTTTTTGTCTTTTAAAGGTTCATCGAATCCATATCACTCTTCCCCATTTTCCCCTCTTCTTCCTTCCTCTTTCTCCTCCTTTACCCTGCCTCTTCTTTCTTATTTTTCGATTGGATGAAATGTGGGATTAGAAAAGAGAAACTGTCAGGGTTTTGTCGGTCTGTTCCCTTTCTTTATCAATGAAGGCAGTATTTAAGGAAGAGCTTTGTGGATTTCCCTGCAAAGGCAAGCTGAGAACCTCAGGCAACCGGGAGAGAGCATTCTTCAGAGTCGAGTGATAGTTTGGTTCTCATCTACTCAATGTTTGGCTTTTAAAACCAGATTCCCAGCCCTTTGTGAGAGTTCCAGCTCCAATGTTAAAATGTATCCCTTTATCCAAGCAGAAAAGTCCTGGCTGATTAAGGAGATCTTGGGCTTGGCCTTGGCCTGAGGAAGGATGGACAAGTTCAGAGTAAAACTAAGGCCCCAGAGATGGTCAGCGAGCCTATGAGGAAAGCATTTATTTGGTGCAAGCTTTTTCAGAGATTTTTTGAAATTGAAGTATAGTTGATTTACAGTGTTGTGTTAATTTCTGCCGTACAGCAGAGTGATTCAGTTATACATATTCATACATTCTTTTTTATATTCTTTTCCATTATGGTTTTTCCCAGGTTATCGAATAGAGTTCCCTGTGTTATACAGTAGGACCTTATTTATCCATCCTATATATACTAGTTTGCCTCTGCTAACCCCAAACTCCCACTCCATCCCTCCCTACAACTCCTCCCTCTTGACAACTGCAAGTCTGTTCTCTATGTCTGTGAGTCTGTTTCTGTTTCATAGGTAAGCTCATTTGTGTCATATTTTAGATTTCACATATAAGTGACAACATATGCCATTTGTCTTTCTCTGTCTGACTTACTTCACTTAGTATGATAAAGAGATTATATTGTTTAATTGTGGTATAATCCTGCAAACTAGATATCATCCTCACTTTACAGATGAGGAAACTGATGTTCAGAGAGGTTAAGTGACTTGGTCAGGGTCATACAGACAGAAAGTGGCACAGCCCTTCTGACATGAAAAGCTTATTTCCATCAAAGTTTGTCTCCTTTCTGCTGAGCAATGCTGGCTCCTGGCAACAGGCTCCAGATGAGTGGATTGGAGCCAGACAGGACAAGACTGAGGGATCAGGTGAAAGCCCCCTACTCCCATTCCTGCCCGCCCAGGATCCTGGATGGGCAGGGGAGAGGGAGGAGGGAAGAGGGATAAGTAGGGCTTGAGGTTGTGCACCTGGAAAATGGGAGATGGGAATGGGGCTCCTGGCTGTGATTGTGTGTGTGTGTGTGTGTGTGTGTGTGTGTGTGTTTGTGTAGAGAGAGAGAATGAGGATGAGAGAACCAGGGTAAATATATAATTAGGTGTTGTCTATTTCCAAAATGAAAATAGCATTATGGTTTATTTCTGATTTTAAAAGCAAGGCATGCTTGTGGTAACAAATTTAGTCTGTACAGAAAGGAATAAAAAAGAAAGTGAAAACAGCCTATTATCCCCAAATCTGGAGGTAACTGTGGCCCATGGCTGGACTTTGAGTTCTACATTCCCAGGTTCAGCTACCTTAAACTCACCTTGGTCTTGCCTATTGGTGAGTTGCCAGGGAGGCCTCCAGAAAACAGTTAACATGAATAACTCTGATTTTCAACTTTTAAACTCACTTGTCACTTGGGGATAGCCAGGTTGTTGTCACCTGATCACTTCTTTGGGTTTATTTTATCTAAGAAGAATTGTAAAGCTAACAAAAGAAAATTATCCCATTAAAAGTCATGTTTTCAAAGATTAAGGAGATGGGAAAAGTTTTGATATGATATTAAAAAAAGAGAGAACATAGGATTATGTATCCGTTGTGATCTGAGTCTTGCTTAAGATACGTATCTACAGTAGAGAACAAACTAGTGGTTACCAGTGGGGAGAGGGAAGTGGGGAGGGGCAAGATAGGGGTAGGAATTAAGAGGTACAAACTACTATGTATAAAATAAATAAGCTACAAGGGTGTATTGTACAACACAGGGAATACAGCCAACATGTGATAATAACTATAATGGAATATAACCTTCAAAAATTGTGAAGTACTATGTGTACACCTGAAACTTATATAATATTGTACATCCATTATACCTTAATAAAAGGAGATATCTCATTCACAGAAAAAAAGACATAGAAATTCAGTATTTTTCCTGAAATGTTATCAATGTTTATTTCTGGGTGAATTATTTTAATTGTCTTCTTTATATTTTTCTGTATTTACTAAAGTTTTGTAATGAACGTGTTTTGCTTCGACAAAGAATAATACATGTTATTTTAAAAAAAGATAGACGTTTGGGACCGAGATATTTTCGAAATACACAGTGACTTGTATGTGCGGAGACAAAATGAAGCTGAGTATTAAGCAATTTCCCATTGACCTTAATCAGCGTTCTAGTCTGGATGGATATTGGGGGCTGGGGTGGAGGAACTGGCAGAGAGAATATTTGAGTTTGCGAAATATTTCTTTCCTGCAAAGGCCTCAACTCTGCACCACCTCTTATGAGTGGAAACACCAGTTAAAATGAGCAAGAAAAAGTTTCTCTCGTGATTTCCCTGGCGGTCCAGTGATTAAAACTCTGCACTTCCACTGCAGGGGGCACAGGTTCGATCCCTGGTCCGGGAACTTAGATCCCGCATGCCAGGCAGAGCAGCCAAAAAATTTTAAAAGTAAAGAAAAAAAATTTTTTTTAAGTTTCTCTCTGTAGATACCCCAGTTTCCCATTGGAAACGGATGGTTTTGCCCATGGACATCTGCCAGAAATCAAACAGAAGAGACAGGTAGGAGAAAATGGCCTGTAATTTTGGCCATTTTCTGGATGTGTGTCATATAGTACATTCCCTCAGCTTGGTATATGTTTCTGGTAAGAAACTGTCAAGAACTCCCTTGAAAGCTCCCTCTGTTTGGGTCCGCTGGCAGGGAGATTGGGAGCCCCAGTCCCTCCCGGGTGGAGCTAATATTCCTCTCCATCCTCCCACTGCTCTGTCCTTTCCAAATGAGTGGTAAAGACGACAATAAAAACCAAGGATCCTTAAGTCTCAGGAGAGAGTGGAGAGGTGAAAGAAGGTCTGTTTTATGGTACATGTTCAATAAAAAACGATCTACAGTTAAGTCATTTTCTCTTCTTTCTAGGTGTTAAATTGAGAGGATCCAGTAAACTAAACCCCAGAGAGAGCTTGGTCTAAATAAAAAATTCCGACAGCTGTCAAAACAAATAGCAGCCAATCAGAAATACAATGTCGAGGGAGGCTTCAGTTCCCAAATAGTTCAGAGAAGTGTTAGCCTGTTACAGCAAGAGTATAGACTTAAAGGGACATCGGGAGGAAATTTAGGATGCCTCCCAAATCTCAAACTTGGAGGCTGATTGAGAGAAATGAGTAATACGGGTCTAATTTTATCTCTTAAGGAATAATCAAAGTCCTAACTACCAGTGAAGAATACATTCTTTCACTCATTTACTAGATAGTCACTGAGTGCCGTCCCTGTGACGGCTGTGAACTGGGTGATGGAGATGCAGAGTGGAAGGACCCATCCCCAAGGAGCCTGGAGCGCTGGGGGAGGAGCCGTAGCTATAATTCAGGGTGTTACATACAGTGATAGGGGCAAATGCTGCCTATTATTGTGGGAGATGGAAGAGAGGCAACTCTGTGTGTGTATGTGTGTGTGTGCACACGCGCGTGTGTGTGCGCATGCGCCTGCATGCAAGCTGATGATTGGCAGCGCTGAGTCTGAAGGATGTGGCAGGTAAAGGGGGCCAGGTGATAAGCATATAAGCCAGACAGGTAGAATAACCGTGTGTTCATTCATTCATTCAACACGTATATTGAGCTCTTACTGTGTTCCAGGCACTGTCCCAAGAACTAAGTGAACAAGAGAGATGATGTCTCTGCCTTCAGAGAGCTTATATTCTAGGGGAACAGGCAATGAACAAGTAAGCGAACAAATCAACCAAGAAGAGGCTTTCAAATAGTGATGGGTTGTGACGAATATAAGAAAGTATAAGGTGACCTTAGGGCACAGTGGGCATGTAGGGGGCCAGAGAAGTCATCTCAGAGAGATGACCTTCCATGCCATGGAAGGTCACCTTCCAAGGATCCTGTTGGCCCCGTGAGAGGGTCAGATGCAACACTGAGTCAGCAATGCAAAGACCTGGGGAAGAACACTCCAGGTGGAGAACACAGCAAGGGTAAGGGCTTTTGGGTAGGAATAAGCTTGGTGTCGTCAAGGATCAGAAGATAGGGCTGTGAGTGAGGGGGACGGTGGAAGGAGGTGATGTGGTCAAAGAGGTGAGCAGGGGTCAGATCATGGAATGCCTGTGGGCCCTGATGAGGAAGTTGAGAATTGTTTGTAAGGGGTGGGAGTGGGTAGGTAGAACAGTTGCTCAGCTACTGTGATAGAACCAGTGAGAAGTCATGGCGGCCTGGGCCAGGATGGTAGCTGTGGACATGGACAGAAGATGACAGTTTGCGATTCTGTTCAGGAGGTAGAATCAACATTATCCATGGAAGGATCGGATGGGATGGGAGAGGGAAACTGAGGAATCGAGGATAACGCCTAGGGTTTTTGCCTGAGCAGCAGGTAGATGGTGGCCATTTACAGGGGTGGGCAAGAGAAACTTTGTTTTGTCTTGTTTGGATTTTGATGGGGGTGGATAACAAACATTTTAGGATCTACAGATGGTTCAGTATGGCATAAGTTTACAGAAAGGAGCACGTGATAGCTGGAGGGGCAGGGCATGGTCAAGAAGGATCCTGTTGGCCCCGTGAGAGGCTCAGATGCAACACTGAAGCCTCAGGTGTCAATGAAGGCCTTTACAAAGTAGGGCAACATTGTCTTTTGAAAGATGAGCTTCCAGTGTAGATGTTTGTTTGGAAGGATGTGGCAGAAGCAGAGAGACCAGTTAAGATGCTGTTGTAACAGCCCAGGCAGAGTTGATAGCCTGAAGTAAGATGGACTGGATAGAAATGGGCAGATTCTTGAGCTATGTAGTGGGTGGAAGATGCAGGACATAGTGACTCATTACATGTGTGAGATGAGGGAGAGGGTGAAGTCTTATTTTCTAGGTTTCTAAGTTCACAGATGGTGTCTCCATTCACTGCAATGCAGAGTAGAGCATGGGGAAGGTTGAGGAGGAGGAGAGTGCAGTTATGGACTCCAGTGTAATCGAAACAGTGATCTGCTCCCCTAGTATCGGCCCTTCCTCCTTCCTCACTGAATGCTGACTTTGTTCACAACTGCCTCCCTCCCCTTCCTCGGTACAGTCATATCCTTCAGGGGAAGCTGACCACACCCTCAGCTCCAGGGATGGTTCTTGTGTTTAGGTAGGTAACCCACCACTGGCCAATGATTAACATGAGAGCAGTCATGTGACTGACTTGGACCACTGAGATAGGAGGAGAGGTTTTCTGGGTGCTTCTGGGAAAGCAACTTCCTTGCTTTTACCCTGAAAGCACCTGAAAGTGACTCTCTTTGGTCCTCTGGGTGTTGTCCTTTGAGGATGTGTAGCCCTAAATCACTGTAGCTGTCTCACTATCACCCTGAGGATATTGAAAGAAACAGGCAAATGGGTTGGAGCAACCCAGTTATGTGAGCAGCCCATTTCCATATTGTGAAGCCAGTTTGAGTTGTGTTTTCTCTTACTTGCGGCTCAGAGCATCTAAACTGATACAAGGGGCAGTGGGACATCCAAGTGGAGATTTCCAGCAGGCACATGGGCTTTCTGTCTAGACCTGGAGATCAGGCTGTGGTCTGAGATAGACAAAGAACTCTAATGCTCACACTGTTCTGAGAGTTGGTATTAATAGGATGGTTTTCCTACCCAAATAAGACTGTTTTATTCTTTTTTTAAAAAACAAGGAAGGAGGTGGAGTAATGAAAGGAAGAATGTACTTGAAGAACACATTCCATGGTGTGGTAGTGTACAGAGGTGCATTATGGAACCTCTTTTATTAAAAATCCAAAAGAGAGATGCTAATCATTAAAATGATTCAGACACTGTTCAGAGAGAAGCTGAATGACCTATTTTCTGAGATTTTTAAAAAGTGGGCATTCATGTTGCGGTGGTTGTCCCAGACGACCTCTAAGGGATTTGGCTAAGCCCAGAGGACAAAGACGGGGTCTGGCTTTCACACTTTGGAGCTGCATTGTCTCCCCGAGTCTCATTAGTAAAATGGAGGAAAAAAAAAAGTGGTCCTGTGAATGAAATTGGGAAACTCATAAAAATCCTGTACTGTGCCCAGAAACTGGTACGGGTAAGAAAGGAAGGGAAGAAGGGAGGGAAAGAGAGAGAGAGAGAGAGCTTCTTTCTTCTCCTTTTCTCTCTTCATCTCTCCCCCATCAGGCCTTCATCTCCAGCAACCTCTGCTTGTCGGATCTGATGGTTATTCTCTGTCCTACCTTATTTGACCAATCAGTGGCGTTTGATCTGGTTGACCACTCTCTCCTTGAATTTCTTCACTGCCTTCGGGCACTCCCTTGCTTGGCTGTCTTCCTACCTCACTGGCTACTCCTTCTCAGGATCTTTGCTGCTTCTTCCCCTCTTCCCTGAACCATGGAGTGCCTCAGGTGTCCTTATCCCAGTTCAAGTAGAAAGCCCAACATCGTTATCATGGGCTATAAGCCTTTACCCAATCTTTCCCCCTCCCCAATCTTATCTGGCACCTCTCCTACCACTCTCCCAGGTCACCTGGTCTCCTTACTGTTCCTGGAAAATGCCAAGTACACTCTCCCTTCAAGCCTCTTCGCTTACTATCCCCTCTACCTAGAGTCTCACAACCCTACTTCTTTCAGGTCTTTGTTCAAATGTCATTGTTTCAGAGAAACTGTCCCTAGCCACCCCGTATAACCCCAGAACACCCACACCTTATCAGTTTTCATCCTCTCTCCTTAATCTATCTCCATAGCACTCAGCACCATTCAGTGCATTATATATTTATTTGTGCACTAACACCATTAGAACAGGGATTTTGTTTTATCCACAGTTCTATCTCCAGTTTCTACAACTGTGTTTAGCACAAAGTGAGCTCTCAATAGATATTTATTGAATGAATGCATTCATTGAGGGTTACAGCTACTGTTATTACTAATGTCATTATTTTTCCCAACTTTAAGATTCTACGGTTTAAAGCAAGAGGGAGAGCCGGTGACTTCCCAAGATCCCTTTCGGTTTCCCTAGCCCAGGATCTGAAGCCCAGTGGATGCTCTGTAATTTGCTTACTGGGAAAAGATCCACACAGAATTACTGATGCTACGGAGCCTCAGATCACCACGCTCCTGGATGTCCTAGACTTCCCGAAAAGCCATCCTGAGCGATATGGTTAGACAGCCATTTAGGCACGTCTGTTTTGGAGACATTTTGACCTATGGTGAATGTCAAATGAAACAAAAACATTCTGACACTTTAAGAGCTTTAATTTACTCACGATAAGAGCCGTAGCGTCTGAATATGTCAAGTTTATAAGGCAAAGGCTTCGGAACGGGAATATATTCCTATCTAATGTGAGGGCATGTCAGCGAGTTGACTGACTGCTGAAGGAGGACACCAGTAACACATTTGGAAGTAACAGAAGTTGAATCTGCAAAATACCCCTGAAGATTGGGTTTAGGGTGAATCTGTCACTCTCACTGCCATTTGAAGTTGGGTTTTATGTGAAATCAAACAATTGCCAAGGTGAGTCAAATAGACGCATCTTAGAGGCCCTGGAAGGACAGCACCCCAATTGTTGCTGTCAATCAGTAGGACATGGTAGAGAAAGCATGAACTTTGGAGTTATACAGACTGGGGTTTGAAACCTAGCTGTCTTGTGTATAGACTGAGTATCATCAGGTAAGTTACTTTAGCATCTCTGGACTTTGGTTTCTATCCTCACATGGCAGAGACTGCTATGATCACCCAAATCTGTTTTGCCTGTCGTCTAGCACTCAGCCTGACTGCGATTCTCAGCCCTCCTTGTAGTTAGGCACGATCCCATGGCTGAGCTCTGGCTAGTAGGATGTGACGAATGTGATGTGTGTCACTTCCAAGCCTAGACCATAAGAACCTCTCCTGGGCCATCTGCCATGCTCCTTCCCCTTCTGGTTTGAGGCAGAGGAGCCTGGTGCCTTCAGAAGCCGTGTGCTGAAAATGGTGGAACCACAGGTGGAAAGGCATATGTCTCTGAATCAGTGCTTGGAGGAGAGCTGTCTGTTTTGGACTTTCAGAGTGAAAAACAAATGCAAGTGAGAAATAGACTTCCATGTATTAAGCCACTGGGATTTGAGTGTTAAGTTGTTATATCAGATACCATTACCCTAATACCTTTGTAAAATGGGGATAAAGATTTTTTGGGGGGGGTTGATATATATTTTGTTTAAAGCTCCCAGAATGTCTTGGTATGTAGCAGGGGTTTAATAGCTATTGGTTCTTACCATCCTCTTGCATAGTTAATCTACAATAGTCATCACACATCGACCCCGTGAGGGTTTTGCTAGACCCCAAGGAGATATAAGGAGTGTAAATTATAGTCCCAGATCTCTAGTTCCAGATCCCTACGATGGGGAAGACAATTACCCTTCATGTGTATCTGTATCCTAAAATATGGAGCCTCTGAAGGACAAGAATGGAGGGAGTGTCTCTAGTATTAATCATTAGAATTCAGAGAAAGAAGGTCCCTTTGGTTGGGCTAGTTAGGGAAGACAATAAATCATCAATATCAGAAGAGAGCAGTTACATAGGTTGCCACAAATAGTGAGCAATCAGAAAGGAATTTCTGTTTCATTTTGAACACATGATATATTCATTCTTTTAGCAGTTATCCATCGTTAACCATGTTAGCAAGGAAGGCTATTTAGAAAATTGACCTAGAATATGGAGAAAGCTATAAATTAGGACAAGGACGCTCATTACTAAGACACTTATAATGTCAAATGATCAGAAACAACCCAAATGTTCGATACGGGGAGAATGCTTAAGTAAATCAGGGCACACTCTTTAGATGTAACCTGTCCCTAGGACATCTCATCAGAGTCCACAGTTTAAATTACCACCTGCACAGAATGACTGCTGCATTATGACTTTGGCCCTGATTTCTCCAAACTCCAGTCCGATGTCTCTAGCTGCCTACAGGCTGTATTTATTTGGATGTCTCAAAGACATCTCATACTCAGTGTTCCCAGACCTGAGCTTATGATTCACACCCCTTCCCCACCCCTCCAACTTGCCCCTCTTCCAGCATCTCCTGCCTCACCATCTCTGGTAGTGAGAGTCAGGATTCTGGGAATCATCCTTGATCTTTCTCTCTCTCATCTCCTATCTAATCTATTAGGTCCTAAATATCCTTTAAATCCATATTCTTCTCTTCATCTCTGCTGTTACCTCCTTGGTCAAAGCTGCCATCTCCTTTCACCTGGACTGTGGCTTAGCTTCCCATCTGCAAACTAGGTTCCTTTTCAGTCTGTTCAAGGTCACATCTGATCATGTCACTTCTGCTGCTCCTCACCCCCACCTCCCCAAACTCCACAATGACTTCCCACTGCTTTTAGAATAAAGACCAAGGTTCTTCATACGGCCCACTGATAACCTCATTGTCTGAGCCTTGCCTGTCTCTCCACCCTTTCTACTCTTCTCTACCTCCTTCTCCACAATCTAGCCACAGGATATGGGACAGCGGTTCTCTCTGCTCAGAATTCACTTTCCAAACCCACTCCTCTGCCTCCAAATGCACCCTTGCCGGGTTCATATCTACATATCTTCCAGATCTCATAGACTCAATGACTTCAAAAATGCTGTCCGTGGTCCTGCATCTAGGTCAGGTTCCTTTGGGACCAGCTTCGTAGCTTATACGGGCAAAAGAAAAGGTGGCTCAGGGAGTTCTGGGTGGTAAGGAGCCAGAAATTAAAAAAAAACACTCATCATTGATAATACAGAGTGGATATTCAACCTTTATACAACTCAGTGTCAAGCCGTAGAGCATAATTCTGATATTGAATTTGAATCAGGGCTGGTCATTTATGCCAAAAATATTTATGACATGCCAGACCCTCTGCTATTTCCCCCACTCTGTGGAACTTACCACTTACTGAACACATTTCAAACACCCGGTATCGGGAAAGCAAAGTTGTATTCAGGGAACTCCTGCGAATGTGTTTTATTTCCTTGAGTAAGATATTTAATTTTCTGGGTCTCCGTTGCAATAACGATCCTTGCTGACTGCCCTGTGGTGGCTGGGGCTGGCATTCATGCTGCTGAAATCCTTGGACATTGACTCAGGCCTTGAATATGATGCAGACGAGAAATGGGGCTTTGAATCTGAGCCGTTGAAAGCATGGCTTTCCCAAGACCCTTCCTTGATCCCCACAAAGGACTTGTGTTATTAAACCGGAGAGCCGAGCAGGTCCTGGCTGGCAAGGACCCAGGGATTAATGTCCAGGGCGCTAACATCATAACTGGGTCACCACTGAAGGTGTCAACATCTGCTGTGTGAGGCTCTGATGCCAGAGCCCCTGTTGCACACCCCCTGGCTGGCCAGGACCTCCATCTTGCGAGGCAGCCTGGGTGGCCTTAAGGCTGCACTTAGCACATGCTCAATAGCTACTGTCAGGTGTTGAAAAGCTCTCATTAGGGCCAAGAAATTGACTTGTGTCCTGGGCTTCTCAGGAAAACAATGAGGACCCACGGGAGAGGCTTTGTGCCTGAAGGTGCCCAGGAACTGGTAATTGAGTTACCGCGAAGGCAATGAGAGGCTGTGGTCAGGGACAAGTATTAGTGGCATGAGGTTGGCAGGCTGATGCAAGGCCACCCTGCATTTTCTCTTTGGCATGGAGTATACAGGGATTAATTCTTTCTTTAAAAAGATTCACTGGGGCAGTAGAGCCCAATAATCAAGGAGGGCAGTTGGGAAGTCAGACTACCAGTATCTGGAGGTGGCAAAGGGATGCTTGTTTGTTGGGGGAGGGTCACCACATTCTGCACTGTCACATGTCTCATTTAATGACAGCATTCTCCGGATGCTCGTTCTCTTATCCTCATTTTCTTTCTTTCTATTTTTAATTGACGTGTAGTTGATTTACAATGTTGTGTTAGTGTCTGGTGTACAACAAAGTGATTCAGTTATATATATATATATATATATATATATATATATATATATATATATAAAAATCTAGGGACTTCCTTGGTGGTCTAGTGGTAAAGAATCCGCCTTACAATGCAGGGGACATGGGTACGATCCCTGGTCAGGGACCTAAGATCCCACATGCCGCGGGGCAACTAAGCCTGCGCGCCACAAATACTGAGCTCGCGCTCCTCAAATAGAGAGCCCACGTGCCACAAACTACATGAGCCCACGCGCCCTGGAGCCTGTGCGCCAAAACTAGAGAAGAGAAAACCCGCACGCCACAACTAGAGAGAAGCCCGCGCGCCTCAACGAAAGATCCCACATGCCTCAACAAAGATCCCATGTGCCACAACTAAGACCCAAGGCAGCCAAAAATAAAAAAATAGTAAATAAATCTTTAAAAAATCAAAAAGAGTTAAGAAATCTATTCTTTTTCATTATTTGTTATTACAAGATACTGAGTATAGTTCTCTGTGCTATGCAGTAGGTCTTGTTGGTTATCTATTTTATATATAGTAGTGTGTATATGTTAATCCCAAACTCCTAATTTATCCCTTCCCCCTTCCCCTTTGGTAACCATAAGCTTATTTTCTATGTCTGTGAATCTGTTTCTGTTTTGCAAATAAATTCATTTGTATCTTTTTTTTAACATTCCACATATAAGTGATATCATATGATATGTGTCTTTCTCTGTCTGACTTACTTCACTTAGTATGATAATCTCTAGGTCCATCCATGTTGCTGCAAATGGCATTATTTCATTCCTTTTTATGGCTGAGTAGTATTCCAGTATATATATACACATCTTCTTTATCCATTCATCTGTCGATGGACATTTAGGTTGTTTCCATTCTTGGCTATTGTCACTAGTGCTTCTATGAACATTGGGGTGCATGTAACTTTTTGAATTAGAGTTTTCTCCGGAATATCCTCATTTTCCAGTTGGGGAAACTGAGGGTCCAAGAGGTTCAATGCCCTGCCTACAACCACATAACCATAAAAGATAGATGGTGGATTAGAATCTCGTCTGTTTCCTAAGTCCACACTGCCTTTAGTACACCATGGGTCCTTTACTACGTCGTGGAAGTGACCAAGTTGTGTAAATATTGTCTCGTGTGCTCAATATCCTGCTTCCAAAGGAGATCTCCAATCCATCCATTTCTCTTCACTATGCCTGGCCCCAGTGGTTCCTATCTGCATGACTAAAATAGCCTTTTTTTTTTTTCTCTGCGGTACGCGGGCCTCTCACCGCTGCGGCCTCTCCCGTCGTGGAGCACAGGCTCCGGACGCGCAGGCTCAGCGGCCATGGCTCACGAGCGCAGCCGCTCCGCGGCATGTGGGATCTTCCCGGACCGGGGCACGAACACGCGTCCCTTGCATTGGCAGGCGGACTCTCAACCACTGCGCCACCAGGGAAGCCCCTAAAATAGCCTTTTAACCAGTCTCTCTTCTTTCTTCTCTGGTTTCCACGCCCACATAGCAGGATCAGATTTGAAAATGTCACGTCTTTGCTTCACACCCCTGAAAGGGTTCCCATCGCTTTTGCTGGAATCCAAGATATTTAATGAGGCCGACAAGGCCCTGCCTGTGTCTCTTTCTCTGTCTCCTTCCATCTCCTCTACTCTTGGCTCTATCCACACTGGTCTTCCTGTACTTTCTGGAAGGCTTTAATCTCTTAGTCCTGCCTTAGGACCTTCAAATATGTCCTGGATGACTTTTACTCAGCCTCAAGTATTTCTTACTCAGAGAACGTCCCTATCTAACCATAGCCCTGTCCTTAGTATCCTGTACTCTCCCTTTATCAATTTGCAAGTAGTTTTTCCTTTGTGACATCATTGGCTGTTAGCTTGTCTTTGGTCTTTCTCCCCCTTTACTTTATGAGCAGCTCAACATTAGGGACCTGGATGGTTCTGTTCCCCCCAATCTCATCAGCCCAGTATGCAGTAGATTTCCAATAAGCACTTTTCAAATTTGTTGAATGAATAAATGGTTCTCAAAAACTG